>NC_056729.1:796999325-797191825 GCF_019279795.1 Protopterus annectens
TATCCAGCTCTTATCAGACCCATCACTGAGTATAAAGGACTGTTAAGCATATACCTGACCAGCCATATGAAAAAGTTGGAATGCCCACAAAGGATCCTTACCAGTAGAATCCAAGGTATAAACATATTGTCATACGCAGTTCACCTTATAAAGTCCCCATCTCTGTAGTCAGTCTCCTAGAGGTTACTGAGAGGTGATCTATGCCTAGCATACAAGGCATTATCCGATCTCACTCTGATTGACCTTTTGAACATCCACAAAATGAACAGTATCAAAACCACAAGCTCAAAGGAATTAAATTTTGCTTGTGATATAAATAAGACATGTTGGTGAGATAGATATGTGTCTCAGAGGATCCCCATGCTCTTGAACAAGCTCCCCATTCATGTGAAGCGGAGTCCATCCCTAACCCTATTTAAGCATAGCCTTGAACAATGGATGGAAAATGGTAATTCATCACAGGTCAGGTCCCTATGTCTCTGATAGACAGAGGCAAACAATAATGTCAAAACTATAATGCCCTCCACATAACCTCTAGAAATTTCCTAACATACCCTCTCCTAATAAATGCTCATGATACATAGGGGCACAAATGTGTTGCATTACATGTCTAAGCTTATAAAAGCCCTGGTATTCATTTGTCTCATATATACCTACAAACCTATTCTTTTTTTTTTTTTTTTGGTAGTGTTTCATGTGGTTACTGCCTGATTCTTATGACTGATTGCAGGCTAATAGTTTTATAGTGTGGGAACCATGATTGGTTATCATATCCCAGGCTGTACAGTAGGTGCTCAAGTGTGATGCAGACAGTGTGTTACTCAGGGGTGCACTCTATATATCTGTTTTGGTGTAGCAAATACTGCTACTTTGAGTTCTTTATTTTAAAGGGTGAGATGCAATTAATAGTTGTGTCGCACAGCTTGTAGGATTATTTAGTATTTGCCATGGAGGTATATAGCTGTCCATGTCACCTTACAGGGTTTTTTGATGCAATATATGGTGGCAGTGAATGTGTAGTACTTTAGTATCAGGGATCTTACATGTGATGTATAAATGTGTAGTCATATATTCCCTGGATTAAGTGTATATCTGTATGGGATGCAGTTATTTCCATTCTGGTGTTTGTTAACCCTTAGGATATCCTGGAAGAAGATGTGTATTTACATTGCAACATTTCACTTCCACAGTCCAAACTGTCACCAGACATATTGTTCAAGCACTCTGTGGCCTGAATATAGTACAGATGGCTCAGTTTGTCACAGGTCCAGTGATGTTATGTGGTCTTACAGGTATTTAGTAGTGTTCTACACATGGATGGCTATGTTTCAGATAAAGTATTATGTAAGGAATGCCAGCATGTTTGTAAATGGCATTTACTCTTATCAGTGGATTAATGGGTCACAGACTAATGCTGTGCTAGACCAACAGATACAGGGCATATCAGAGTGCACCTGACTATGCAGCATATGCACAATGCTATTCTGTGTGGACTATGGAGCATGTGCACATTGCTTTTCTGTGTGGGCTATGCAGCACATGCACATTTCTATTATGTGTGAACTATGCAGCATATGCACATTGTTATTCTGTGTGGACTATGCAGCATGTGCACATTTCCTTTCTGTGTGGAGTATGCAGCATGTGAACATTGTTATTATGTGTGGGCTATGGAGCATGTGCACATTGCTATTCTGTGTGAAATATGCAGCATGTGCACATTTCTATTATGTGTGGACTACGCAGCATGTGCACATTTCTATTACATGTGGACTATGTAGCATGTGCACATTTCTATTATATGTGGACTATGCAGCATGTGCACATTGTTATTGTGTGTGGACTGTGCAGCATGTGCACATTTCTATTATGTGTGGACTATGCAAAATGTGCTCATTGCTATTCTTTGTGGACTATGAGGCATGTGCATATTGGTATTTTGTATGGACTATGCAGCATGTGCACATTGCTGTTCTGTGTGGATTTGTCTTCTGTATATGTACTATAATATAGTATATTTACTGTGTAGAGCAATGTTAGTTTTCATGATACTGTACTGTAAGTAGTAATACCTGACCTTATTTGCATATTGAAATAAGGCAGTTTATGACCCTGATAGCTTAACAAAGTATATGTAACTGTTACACATGAGTATATTGCATTAGCCATGACACATTTATGCGCATCTGGGATATGCATTTCGATCCCTACCTAGCGTTCATGCTTAGTGAATATGTATTTGATTTGTTGAATGACCACGAAAATAGAAGAAACAGTGCAAAACCAACCAATAACCTACTAAAGCACTGTTGAAAGGAGATGCCCGACACTGGTCAGTCCCAGAATAAATCCAAATGTTTAATGAATACGATGCACAATCCAAAATACATATAAAGTTAAACGCTTATTGAAACAATGCGTTTTTCGTCTAAAACTCAGACTTCATCAGACATCAATAAAACAATCCATTAATTAATTAAACATCAGTATTTATAGGCAAACGCTATTTCAAATGGTCCAATAAGGAACCAAAATCATGAATAATTAACCATGGACTCTGACATGGAGCACTTCGTATTGAATGAAACATCCAATTTGATACAATCTAAACTTGAAAAAACATAATTTCTTATGGTGAATGATTATGCAGACATTATTATATATCAAAAGTCATGAAATAAATGAATATAACTTCATACAAATTTACTAGATCCATGAATAAACACTCATACATATATATATATATATATATATATATATATATATATATATATATATATATAGGAATACTTCCATGTTTTAAGTAACACTCCCCTCTAGTGGCCTTGGACCAAAATGACAAATCCCAACAGAAAATTCACACCATATCTATAATGTGTTTCTATGAATTATATATTATTATAAATATATGTTATGGTTGAATATTTAAAATGTAATTAAAATCAGACCCAATATCAAACCTTAAATGCTATTAATAAAATATATATAAAATTGTAAATAGGAAATAAATATATGAATCAATAGATATAATAAATATATAAATACTATTATTTCATTGATCATTAAAATGAATATAAATATGTTGTGTTTAAATATATCATAAATATGAATTCCAAAATATTAAAAAACTTTGTGAAATAAACCCAACCTCATATCTCACTTTATTATAGTCTAGCAGCCCTCATTTTGAGGACAGGAGCAAGTGAAATATAATCATCAATTCCTGGGAATCTATTAGCTTCCAAGACAATTTGTGGCAAATTGGGCAAATTGTCTTGGAAGCTAATAGATTCCCAGGACTTAATGATTATATTTCACTTGCTCCTGTCCTCAAAATGAGGGCTGCTAGACTATAATAAAGTGAGATATGAGGTTGGGTTCATTTCACAAAGTTTTTTAATATTTTGGAATTCATATTTATGATATATTTAAACACAACATATTTATATTCATTTTAATGATCAATGAAATAATAGTATTTATATATTTATTATATCTATTGATTCATATATTTATTTCCTATTTACAATGTTATATATATTTTATTAATAGTATTTAAGGTTTGATATTGGGTTTTATATATATTTTATTAATAGTATTTAAGGTTTGATATTGGGTCTGATTTTAATTACATTTTATATATTCAACCATAACATATATTTATAATAATATATAATTCATAGAAACACATTATAGATATGGTGTGACTTTTCTGTTGGGATTTGTCATTTTGGTCCAAGGCCACTAGAGGGGAGTGTTACTTAAAACATGGAAGTATTCCTCTATATATATATATATATATATATATATATTTATTTATTTGAGTATTTATTCATGGATCTAGTAAATTTGTATGAAGTTATATTCATTTATTTCATGACTTTTGATATATAATAATGTTTGCATAATTATTCACCATAAGATATTATGTTTTTTCAAGTTTAGATTGTATCAAATTGGATGTTTCATTCAATATGAAGTGCTCCATGTCAGAGTCCATGGTTAATTATTCATGATTTTGGTTCCTTATTGGACCATTTGAAATAGCGTTTGCCTATAAATACTGATGTTTAATTAATTAATGGATTGTTTTATTGATGTCTGATGAAGTCTGAGTTTTAGACGAAAAACGCGGTGTTTCAATAAGCTTTTAACTTTATATGTATTTTGGATTGTGCATCGTATTCATTAAACTTTTGGATTTATTCTGGGACTGACTGGTGTCGGGCATCTCCTTTCAGCAGTGCTTTAGTAGGTTATTGATTTTTTGAATGTATGCCTCTCAACTGTTCAATATTTGCTACAGTGTCCATATTCATTCCACTTATTTAGGTACATAGGTAAGTATTAGACTAGCTAAACACGTGGGCCATTTTAAACCTAGCCAGTTTCCCTTTTTTGTGCCCAAATCCCTCCAAACCATTCTGTTGATGATGCAGGAGAAGTTTTGATCCCTAGACTGAGTATTTCCAATACCATTGAACTTGCTGCTGTGCAATAAATCCTTCTGTACTGGGTCAGAGGATGCCTTGTATGCCAGACCCAGGTCATCTCTTAGCAGTCTGTACTATGTTGAGTGTAGTGACAGGGCTTTGAATTGGTCCATTCAGCACATGTTCTTTAGGCCCTGTGTCCTTTTAGTAAAGTATCTCTTTAGGTGTTCCATTTGTTGCATATGTCTAGACAGATACATGCCAAAAGGAGCATTATATTCAATGACTGTATTTCTTATACATGTTTCATAAGCATTTTGTTTGTGAGAAATCCTTGTGAGGTGTACTCACTAAGTCATCGTAATCATTTGAAGTTCATGAATCATATCCTTCACAACTTGTTTAGTATCAGCTAACCTGTTACTACAGTGACTTTCTTAAGTGGTATATGATAATATGTATCAGCTGCTACATAATACAAGACTTGTGCCTCAGTTCCTCTTTTTATCTCTTCAGAAGACTTGCTGTAGGAAGTTGATGGATATAGAAATGTGAACTTGTGGATAACAGCACAGGAAGCATACCTGCATTAGAATGTTGTATTATTTAATGATAAAGATAATGCATGCCAATTATGTTAATTTTTCAAAATTGTGTTCATTGCATCTGACAGAGGACCCATGATGTCTGAGCCCACTGATCAACAGAAAATTCTAGAGGAGATTTGCTTGACCAGTACCAGAGGATTCCAAGTCTAAATAGATGCGAGCAGCCCTATCAGTTGAGTTAGGAACTTCTCATGCTGTGGTTCCAGTGCAGCAGCAATGCAATGCTCCATGACAAGGATAGGATTTCTAGGAGTAGTTGAGGGAGGGTATGCAGCATGTCTTTCATGAGCAGATGCAGGATATGATGGGCCAGAGGTTGGGGATATGGCTTTTTCTTTGATATTTCCACTGAGCTCATCCATGATATTTGGCTCTGTTAGGACTGTCCCCACATTAATAACTATTGTCTTTGTGATCCTTCAATGTGTTATGTAGCGTCCATGTGTTAGCCACATAATATACAATTATTAAAGTCACAGCACATATATATGCACCTTATGTCATGTGACAGTCATGTTCTTCCTGTAATTACACTAATACTGTACCACAGGCTGTGCTCTTATAATATCCTTTGCATGTCACTATTTTTTTTAGTTGACATCTTCCTCTCATTGCCAAGGATATACACCCTCTAATCCTGTACAGGACAATTAGCAGTGTTACTGATATTCCAGATTCACTGTTCAGTGAATTTCAATACATTGTCATGTGATGACATCTCTTGTGATGTGACATAGTGCAGACATGTTCACTATACTACAGCAAAGAAGATGTGTGCAGTCCAGCACCTGTGATTCTCAATGATGTATATTGCAGTACAGTATTTTCACTTATGTATGCATTTCCAATCTATCTGTGTTGAGGAGAACTAAGATCATTGTTAACATCAGCAGTTAGTTTCCTTAGAGTCTTCTTTGTCCTAAATTACCTGTCATATTTGCAATGTATGTTTACTTGCAGAATGCAGTGTTGTCAGAACTTTGCCTGTGTGCATTGTCTCACACTGTGTAGGCTGTACTGTGTAGACATATCCTCCTTTTATTTTGTACTCTCATCCAACTGTAGGCACTTATATTGCTGTCTGTGATTCATGTTTTCCTCCATTTTCGGCAGTGATTCAGTTTGTGGGATCACATGCCCATCAGGGACACACGTTACTACTGTTGTACTCGGAGTAATCTGTTACTCAGTCATGGGTTGACCGTTTGTGTGCAGCTGTCCTGCATCCCTTTGTGTGCTTGCCTGAGATTTCTGTATGTTTCATTGTACATATTGGTTGTGCTTTCCTAGGATTTTCATATTCCACAATTCAAGGCATTTGGCCATGTTGCACAACAATGGTCAACCTGTGACTGATTCACAGATTTATTTCTGCACACACATTTTCTTGTTTCCCCTTATCTCACATATGCTGGATTGTTGTGTCATATTCTTGCAGCAACAAATCTGTTGTAGTGTGTTTACATGACTGTATATGAGAAGATATCATATGATTTGTAGCAACTAGTCATGCACCCACATTTATTACATAAGATGTTCTTACACATCCATCCTACATACAGTCCCCATATCTATGACATATGTGCCAATGCTTAGCTGACTATATTTAGCACTTTGTCCACGTGATGGGTTTTTGCACATATTTGCTCAGGGATGTGTGACACTCAGCTGCAGACATTATTCAGCTTATACTTCACATGTCTTGTATGCATGCATCATGATGGCTATTATGTACAGATGTTCTGTATATAATCAATCATATTCTAGCATCCACATCATTGCACAAGCATATGATACACCATGTAGTGGCATGTGTTCATTCATTTGAGATGTGTGATTGTGCATATTTATTATAATTGCACATGACAACTGCTGAGTTACTTTACTATAACATCAGTTAAGGTTTCCAAAGGTACCTGATACTTGTTTGCACCACACTTGTTACTGTGCCCGGTACCCATATGCATGTCATGCACACAGGATAAGTGACCTTATATGGCATGCATGCACATAGTCCTGTCATCATAATGACAGAAGTGACAAATCACTATGTATCTGTAGGAGGCCTACATCATTTTATGCAAACTGATACAATTAACTGTACTATATACAAGAAATAATAGATGTTTACATGTGTTGTATGTGCATCAGTCGTGATTAAGGTTTGCAGATGGCATGTGATGCTCTATGATTTCAGCAGTATTTACTTGCAGTGTCCTGTATTTATGCAGTGAATGCTCTTTGCTGTTACAGGTCCATTTTGCTGCCACATTCACAGAACATGGCTATGTATGCTACTGGTCTTTATATTTGCACTTTGGCTTAGTGGGAAGGTTTTTCTTTCCAATATCTTGGAATGGTGATTCTATCCTGCCTTCTGGCCATATGATCCTGCGTGTGTCTGCATCTCTATTAATTGTAACTTATGTTATTTGTATACATGTCCAGAAGTGCAAATCTAGGGCATGTTTACAGTTACATATATGTGCGTCTGTGCTGTGGTATCATTTTTAGACAGGTATTGCTCAACATAATGATCCATCAGCCATTCTTGATCCTTCGCTGAGGTGCTCACATATAATTGACAACACCACAGTAATAATGTTGAGTAAACTGATACATTACTATGCATTTGCTAATACAGTGGCCCATGTGTAGGTTGCACCCTTCCCTTTTTAGTATTCTTTTGGTGCCATGCTATGCCCTCTCCAATGCTGTCTACCTCTTTATTGTATGTGTACCACATTGTGTCCCTTTGTATTGTGCCACCCTGTGCTTCTGCTTTGTGGTATCCTTCATGTTATATGTGTCTGCTTGATCCTGTTGTACTCAACCATTTTCCAACAATTCAATGGTCTTCTCTCTCTCCAAATAAGATAAAGAAAAAGAAGGGCCCAAATCTTGCAAAAGAATTACCCACGCCCCTCAGACCATCTCTCTGACCTTCCTTTCCCTTCTTCCATGTGTGTGTGTCATCCATCATTAGCATTATCTGACTTGTACAGTCCTCTCTCTCCAACTCTTTGGAGTGTATGCATTGCATGTGTCTCCCTACCACATGGCCTTGTTTTTATAGATATCTGCACAGTGCCAAGATGGTGGCATGGCATGCTATGCCACATCATGAACATGTTACTAATTTATTTATGAGTTCAGCTGCCTGACAGAATCCAAAGTGTTCTAATATACTGGATATCCATAAGTTGATATAATTAACATAATACACATACATACTTTTATGCTATATATTTTAAACTGTGTAACTACATGCAACCTTTATTTCATGCATTCAACGGTTATATAACTGATGCTTGTATTTTTATCATCTGTGACAGTTTTGTCAACAGTTTTACATGAGTATAACATTACCCATGTGGAGTGTTACTTTCTTTAAACTTTTAGTTTGTGCATACTATGCTTGTGTGTTTTGGCATTTGTAGTTGTGCCAACTTGTGTGAAAGTCTAGTTTGTCCTTTGATGCTTAGTGAAGACTGCTCACCTATATGCTAATTCTGCACACTGAAACTCATTTATGTATTACATTGCTTGGTGAGTTTCTTCCACGGTAGTCGGCAGTGGGCACAGTTCGCACAATTGCACAAGTCTTGGAATCCAGCTTTGTTTGCCATTACACATAATTGTAATTATTTTTACTGCAGCACAGCAAAGCTAATAGACTTGAAAAGAGACTTAATATTTAAAATGCTGTTTTTTCTCTCTCTCTGTTCTGAAAAATTAAGTCTGTATGAGTTAAATTCCAAGTTAGTAAATGAAATGTAGAGGACAAGCTGATCCAAGGCATTGGAATTTATGAATTCCAGAAAACGTTGAGTGAATGAGTTGGTACATGAGTAGTTTTCCCAGTTGATGGTGGGGTAGTTGAAATCACCCATAATTAAGTTATTGGGTTGTACTTTAATATTTTCCAGTATCTTTTGGCTTAAATTCCAAGTTAGTAAATGAAATATAGACTGTCAGGTAACAGTAACCAAATACAGAACTGTTATTTTTTCTTCAGCTGCAGTACTAAAGAAAATAATGGACAGATTAATTTAAACATAGTTTAGAGAGGAGTGGCTACAAACTATCATTTAGCCAGCTTACAGGAACAATGGAAACATATTGCCAGTGTAATGGGTGCAATGGATAGCCTCAAAATTACATCACCTTTAAAGAAGCTGTCTGAGGAATGTGATAGAAAGTCATACTTCATTACTTTTGAAAGCTATTCCAAACAAAAGAAGTGCAGCAAAAATGAATTGGCAGACATTTTTCATAAGTGACTTGGGATGTTTTAAAAGGTACACAGAAACAGATATTAAAGGTTACATTGACTGTTATAATAATAACAAAAAAAAAAAACTTTTGTCTAGAGCAGTTGTGCATCCCAGAATGTGAGTATTAAATTTTGTACCTGTACTTTTATTGCAACTATGATAGTAAGATATCAGATGCAAGATCACAAATATACGGGTAGACTGTGGAGAGAGCCTAATATTAATAATAAAGTAAAAATTATAGAACTGATGAATCTTGACAGATTTAAGATAGCATTATCTATTAATGTAAGGCAGTGGGTATATCAAAATGATCCAAAGGTTCAGTTGAACAGAATATGTTCTAGCAAATGGCATTTGTTTAAATTGAAATGTATAAATCTAAATCTACACCAGAAGTTAACATGTCAGCATTGCCTTTTAAACACAATATGTTTATTGCTGAACAAACTTGCTACAGGTATGAGATGAATGGTAATGTAGCCAGATCTGGCCCTGGTAAATGGAGCTGTGTTATTGCTACAAATGTGCAAATGTTGAAATGTCTGCTGACAAAAAACACCAATAAAATGTGATAAAGTAAATATTACACATGGAGAATCTTATTTTGGCACTGTGAAGTGACGACATTAGTGAAATAAATGTTCTATTCTTAAAGTATGAGGCACTACAGAGTCAACAGTCTCAAGAAAACATGGTCACTTTAGTTGAAATTCTGTATTTGTCTTAGCATAATTTTAATAACAAAAAGCAGTTAGAGATAGTTTGGGTTTATAGAGACAGAAAATATTTTTTCCCAGTATAGGACATTATGGAAATTATGAGAAGGAAGGAAATATTTGAATGTGTTGTAGGAAAAAAAACTTAAAAAGAAGTAATTAATCAACCAAATGCAGAGTTACTTCCAGATGACAGGCCCTTAGAAATATTAGATTAGAACAAAGGAAAATGAATTAGATTATGTGATGTTAAGGGAAGTACAACAAGGACATGGCTAAGTGATAAACATAAACCTATGAGTTATCAGAATCCTGGAATAAAAGCATGCAAGAGCACTTCATGTCTTAACACAGACAAAGATGTCAGCTTTAGTAATGAAAATGATTGAAAGGTATTGAGGTAAACAGAGCATTTTCAAGCATAAAAAAATAAGAAAAATGGTAAGACAGAACTTGAAGAAGAAAAATCACTTCATGATATGTCAGATGGGAGCACAAATATAGGGGTTGAAGAAGTATTTCATAAAGAAAGGAATATTATGTCTTGTGACAGGGCAAACTGTAGGAGGAGAGTCAGTAAAAGGGAAGGAGTTATACAGTAAAATATTACAGCATGAAAGTGTTGCAAAACAGTGAATAGCACTAACTAAAATGACGGTAGAGAAGGGATTTGTTATTAAAGTGGTACAAATGAAAGTAATTAAGTACGCAGTTTGCAAAAAATACACAAGCTGAGCAAAACTTTCTGTCAAACTGAAACTGATAGCCCTAAAATTAGGGAACTCTGTGTAGAAGGTGTATACTGAAAATGAGAATTTAGACAACAAGAAAAAATGCAGGAGAAGAAACACAATCTGGTCAGTGACATATACCGTTTTCCTCAATTTAAAACAGAAACTCAAGAAAAGGAAGGGTCTAGGCAGCAGATATGAGTGAAGAAGAAAGTAAAATTGAAAGCAATTTTTGTTTAGAGTTATTTTTTTATAAATGAAAACTTAGCTATGGAAGACTGTATACCAGTGTATGTTGGGAGCAAGCCAAACCTTCCACTAAGCATTTTTCAGACAAAGAATGCAAAAAAATGAAATAATTGTGCAGAACTTACTAGTACCATAACCTTGTAGGACATTACTTATGAAACTTGCATATAGTAATGTATGTAGAATCATTTGGGAACTGATAAAGCAAGTCAGAATTTATTGGCTAGGAATTACAAAGTAAATAGTAAAAATTCTGGTCATCCTTTACAGAATGTCAAAAAAAAAGGTTGATAATGTGGAGTCATGAATTTGTCAGATGTGCAGTATGAATATATTTTTATGGACATTGATGGATTACTGATAAGATCTAGCTGTGGGTCTCAAAATATTTTGGACAAAGTAGACTATGCCACATGTTTTAAAGCGCTGTACCATAATTTAAAGCCAATGTTAAAAGTCTATTGCCAGGGAATCAGTGCTGTTATCCTGTAGAGTGTGTGCTCTTAAAGAGATATTTATGGGTCTAGAAACACATTTTATGTCATAAGTTATGTAGTAGCCATGTTGATATTTCAGATTAAACAACACAGTCTGATGATTTAGTTAGAGAGGTTTAAAGGAACTTTGCAGTCATTTTAACAAAGGTAACTTCTCTCCTAAAACATTATAGTCCACTCTAACCTACTAATTCCAGGTTCCCTCCATTTACCCTTAAGCAATCAACACTCCACTGATAAGTGCTCGATCCTCTCCTGCCCTCCTTGGTTCTTCCCACTCCGCTCCCCTACCCTGCCCCCAAATTCCACCCGCCCCCAACACCTCCACCTTTATTACCCCATAACCACACCCACTACCATTCCACACCTATCAGTCTCCTGCTACCTGGGAACACCTATTTCTCATTACCCGCCCACATTTACCCTCACTCACCTCTTCTAAACTATCCCTCCTAGACAATTATCTTCCATTATTACTTCAATACCCATCCTTACACAACTCTCCACTCTCTATCCACTATTTAAGAACTTACCAGCTCCTCTACACACAAATCTTTCTTGTAAGTAGCCCCATTTCAACATGCTACCTAAACCCTCACTCATCTCCCTTTTACTACCTCTTCTTCTTAATTTATCCTACCTTTACTACCTCACCCAGCCCATTAAGTCGTACCACTCACAACCCTTCCATGTAACTAACCATCTTACTTCTTCTCCCTCAAACTCACACATCCCAATTTCTCCTCACCTATTTCCCATAAAAAACCTTCTATTTTTCCCATATAAACTGATCACCTTTCACAAACATTCTACACCCATAGTAACTAGTAAATATTCCATAATCATAACAGAACCTAATCTATTCACTATACTGTCCAATTACCTCTCTAATCTAATCCTATATCTGGTTACCTGTCTATTATCAGGTGATATCCATCCTAACCCAGGCGCCCCCATCTCACCTAATACAGACAAGTCCATACTACTTACTTCCTTAAACTCCCAAAGTATAGTAAACAAAATCCCAAACCTCCACGCCTGGCTCATACATAATAAACCTGACATCCTATCCATCTCAGAAACATGGTTAAAATCCCATATAAAAGATTCTGAAACAATTCCTCCAAACTATTCTATCATTAGAAAAGACAGGTCCCACAAAAGGGGTGGAGTAGCTCTCCTATACTCATCCTCCTTGTCTGTTACTCCTTATAACAAACCTACTCCTCAATTTAACAATGCTGAACTACTCCTAACACTACTTCAAGTCAACAAACACAAGCACATATGTATAGCTTCCCTCTACATCCCCCCAGGGGACAATATTTCTACACTCGAAGACATCCTCTCCTGGCTCTCCAACAACATTAGCAATGAAACAATAATTTTAGGAGACATGAATATTAATTGGGCCTCCATTCAGTCTCCTACAATCCCACTTAACATCAACCTCTACAATTTTTCACAGCTAATCAACTCTATAACACGCCCATCAAAAAAACTGTCTAGTGGCAGTATTCTAGACTGGATTCTAGTCTCTCATCCCCACTATTTCTCCGACAGTGGTACTCTTCCAGATCCTCTTAGTGACCACTTACCCACTTTCACTAATCGTCTCCCCTTACTCCTACATCGCACCCATAATTTTATTACTATCCGGAATCAAAAAAACTTTAATCCATCAACCTTTTTTAATTCCCTAAAAGCAATAAACTGGGACTGTCTAAAAACATTGTCTCTAGACAATGCAGTTGCCCACTTCAACTCAACATTCTTAAAAGTTCTAGACTTTCATGCTCCCTTAAGGACAAAGAGAATAAAAATTAAAACTGCCCCATGGCTTACCAATAACACACTAGCAATAATGCGGCATAGAGATAAAGCCTGGACACACTTCCAGAAAAATAGGACCACCCTCAACCATAATGAATACAAAACACTTCAAAATAAAGTAAAAAAACTCATCATCTCTGATCGACAAAATTACTTCTCCATACTCCAAAACAATAACAAAACAAATCCTCAGAAATTCTGGAAAAGTATCTCTAACCTCCTCAACCCCAGCAAACCAGACACCCCACCCCAGACCCTAATACTCCTGATACTGACCTAGCCACACAATTTAACTCTTTTTTCATTGAATCCATCTCTAAATTAACCTCTTCTTTCCCTAACAATATCACATGCTCCAACTCACCCCCAACCCCCCCTTCCAATACTCTGCCCTGCACTGCTACCACTCCCTCATTCTCGCTCACTAACTCTCTATCCTCTTCCTCTTCTCCTACTCTCACTTCCTCACCTTCTTCACCCTCTAATACCCCTCTTCCCACTCCCCACTATTCTCACTTAAGCCTATACCCACTTCTACCATCAAAAAACTCCTTCTAAAACTGAAGCCATGCACTAATGCTCCTGATAATATCCCCTCTTTCTTTCTTAGCACAGCAGCTGAAGCGATTGCCTACCATATTAGCATTCTAATCAACCGCTCTATCCAAGAAAGTACAGTACCCCAAATCTGGAAAAAGGCCTTTATCATACCATTACATAAAGGGGGCAACAATAACAATGTTACTAATTTCCGCCCCATTGCTATCCTGCCTCCCATCTCTAAACTCCTTGAAATGTGTATCCAACTTCAACTCCTACCACATCTCTTAGATAATCACCTACTAACTCCCACACAACATGGATTCAGACCTAATCACAGCACTATGACAGCCCTCCTCTCCTTCCTTGAAACTATTAACAAAGCCCAGGACTCTGGTCTATTTGTCTCTACCCTATTACTAGACCTCTCTAAGGCCTTCGACACTATCTCACACAGCCTGCTTTTATCTAAACTCTCAAAACTTAACCTATCTCCTTCATCTTTGAATTGGTTCTCCAGCTACCTATCCCATAGATTTCAAGCAGTAAAATGGAAAAAGGCCACTTCCTCATTTCTTAATACCCCAACCGGAGTTCCCCAAGGTTCCATATTGGGTCCTCTCCTCTTTAACATATTCATAAATGACTTCCGCAACTCTATCCCTTTCTCAAACATCATCCAATATGCAGATGATTCAACTATTATCTGCTCTGCCACATCTATCCCTACACTTCTAAAGCTTACTCAAGATGCTTTTTCAACCACTGAGCAATGGATGAAACGAAATCACCTAGCACTCAATGCCTCTAAAACCAAACTAATGGTTTTTACACCCTCTAAAGTCACCTCCCTCAATATAAACACTTTCTCTATTACTAGTCAAAATAACAGACCTCTGGAACTGGTCTCAGAGACCAAATTACTCGGGGTCCAAATTGACAACCAGCTCAAATTCAACTCTCATTTACAACTAAATATCAAAAAAACACATCAAAAACTCGGTATGCTCTATCGACAAAATGATTACCTTACTCCTGCCACCAAAATTACTCTCTCTACGTCCTTTCTTATCCCCTCCCTTCTCTATGGAGTTCCACTTCTGACTAATCTGCAGTCCTCTCTGAAAACACAACTTTCCTCTTGCTACAACAAAATTGCAAAGTTTGCCACCAATCATAAGTCCTCTACCCACCATTGCTCCTCTCTCCAAAAACTAAAATGGCTAGAACTACCAAATCTTCTCACCTATACTCAACTAACTCTTGCACACAAACTGATTTTCAACCCCTCTCTCTGTCCTTCCCTTTCTACTGCCTTTAAAATGCACCTACCTGGTAGAATATTATGGTCTAATAACCAAAATCTTCTAGACGTGTACAAACCAACTCGTCCTCCAGGCAAAAATCTTCTATCCTATGGTCTGGCTCGCCTCTGGAACTCCCTGCCACCATCCATTCGTATCAGCTCTAACCGTTTTACTTTTAAAAAATCTCTTCATTCTCATCTAGTATCCCTCTGGGAATGCTCTTGCTCCCATCCCACATAACTAGCACTGGCATTTCCCATCTTCCTTACTTCCCCTGATTACACCAGCATTTCTCTGTTTCATTACTCCTAACTCATCCATTCTTATTATTATGATATCTGCATGAATATTATTATGATATTTGCATGATTATATGATGCTGCTCATTTAAATGTTTGAATCCTAGGACAAAATGACTTATAAATATTTACTTGCACTACTCCTTTTTTAGTTTGTATCATCTGATAGTTTCAATCACTACTTTGTATTAGTTTGTAACTTTTGTGTACTATTTGTTTTTGTTTGCTTGAATTGTTTTTTTAAATTGTATAATTATCTTTCATAACCTACTGTAATCTTGATTGTTTGGAGCTTTTCTCCCCAGGACTCCATTGAAAACGGGTTCATTCTGGCCCAATGGACTATCCTGGTAAACCAACTGCAATAAATAAATAAATAAATAAATAAGAATTAAGATCATTTGCTACCCACTTGCTGTTAGGTATGGGCTCAGTATAATGTGCATACATACCATTTGAACTTCTGAGTGGTTGGCACCCAAGAGGTCTAACTGAAATTGCTAAAGAGACATGGAAGAAGAGAGAACATATTTCAAATGTACTACAGAACACTACACTAACTGCGAAAAAAGACTTGTGGTAGTAATGATATTGAAAGAGAACACATTAAATGCTAAGGAAATGCTGATAAGCATTTATAATAGGAATACTGAAAAAAATGATAGAAAATTCAGATCAGGAAAAATATCTTCATACACGTCATCAGCAAAAAAAAAAAAAACTAACATTTAGCTAAATGGGGAAGGTTCATTAGAAATTTTGCAGGAGGTAAATTAAGTAGATCATAAAATCAAATTTATGTTTCCCAACAATACTGACTTTAAAAGAAGATAACACACAGGAATGATCATAAATGATCTACAAAGTCAGCATATATTGTTTTAAATGCAACGTATGGTGTATAATGTAGACAAAACAATCAAGCATTGCAAAAAATAACTACTCTATTAACTACTAGTAAGCATTTTTCATTTTAGGTAGTGCTTGAAGCAGATATACAGCCTGTCAAACTAATAGCCTGCACATTTTTCATGCATGGCTAATTTATGTCCTACCTGTCTGGGTGCACTCAAGGGACACCTACTGGATAGTATCTCATGTGACTTCATTTCCGTCCTGATTTCTGGATTGCAGGATACTATGGGACTCTATTTGTGGCATTCTTCTTTTAATGGTGTGCATATTGTCTCTAGGAAACATTTATTTGTTTGAGAGGGATACAGTAGCACTGTTATGCTAACAATGCCTAGCTGTAGCTTCCCTCAGTCCTTCAAGAATCTGCTAACAATGCCTAGCTGTAGCTCTCCCCATTCCTTCAGGAATCTGTGACAACACTAAACCATCTTGCAAATGACGTGCAAAGCATCCATTATTGGTCTTTTAGAAATTGGCTTAAACTTAATACCTATAAGATATCATCAATAGTCATTCATGGTACACTTAAGGAATCTGCTTTGTCAACATTTTCCTTGGTTACTTTATATATCAGAGACAGACTGTGTTTTTTTTATCTAAGATGCATGATATAGTGTTAGTTATCGATGGCAGCTAATGTAGAATGGCCAAAATTCTACTGCCATCAAGTTTTCTTGTTTCCACCTTAGAAATATCTCCCTGATCAAGCATCTTATTGCATATTCTGATTTTCTTGCAGTTGTGTGGGCACTTGTCTGCTTTCAATTGGACTATAGCACTGCCTGCACTATGGTTAGTTACTACAATATCTAAATTCAAAGACATTACACTGTTACAGGAGTGTTTGCATTTGCTGCCAACTAAACAGTGGATTATGTTTATTGTTTTGGAGCAGATCATCCTGATCCTCCATGACTTGGGTCACCCATCAGTCATCTTCAAGATCATTTGTATTGGTACAAGTTTACCTTATCCTTGCACTTAGTTTCCCAGAGGCTATTTGCAATTTTCCTAGTTCAGCTTATTGTGGTTGGTCAGGCTTTTAGTTACCAAGGCCATTATTTGTGAAACTTGCTCACTGTTTCATTGATAGAATCCACATCTCTTACCAGGTTTAAACATACTCCCTGAGATTCAATAAACTCCATGCAGGAATAGTGCTATTCCTGCATGGAGTGAACCATGTCTGTTTCCACACAGCCCTAATAGCAGCGTGACTTGCATATCCATGAAGGTGCGCAACTGATAAGGGCTGTATAGACACGAACAAACGAGTGCAGGTGAGTATTCCAGTAGTGCTCGCTCAGTTAACACACCCCCTGTACTCAAAAAGTGCTGTATGGCACTTTCTAAAAATATTTTGGCATAATATTAGAGAACTTCTCTAATATTATGCCAATATTTCAGTGTCTGCAGACACTGAAATGAAATAAATGAGTATTTTAGTGTCTGCAGACACTGAAATACATAGGGGAGCAAGAAAGCAATGCAGGGGTATATGACATGTTCTGTCACACACTCCCTACATTGCAAAAGTGCTGTACAGCCATAGCCCCATACCTTGCAACCTGTTAAAGCAAGAAATCTGGACAAAGGCACAAATAATGGGGGGACAAAGTGCTAAAAATAGGGGCACTTTTTAAATATAGCTCTTACAAACTTAGAAAGTTGATAGAAAATGGGTTATGCATTAGCATGAATTTTCTAAAGGATCGAAGTCTAAAACTCAAATGTGTGCCATGATTTCATGACTGCAGTCCTCAATGACTTGCCAGAAAACCACAATCTGATCAGAAACAGGCCAAAAATATGAGACAAAAATCTGGACATTCTGCGAAAATCTGTACAGTTGAGAAGTATGCATAGCCCTCTACTGTTCAGGTTTCTGCAGAATGCCCAGATGCCTGCCTCACATACCTCTTAACCTCCTAGAGCAAGAATGCTGTACAAAGCCATAAATAATGGTGTGACAATGGCACATAAATAGGGACACGTTTTAAAAAGTGCACTCAGAAACCCAAAAGCTGACAGAACAAAAGGTTTGCAGCAGCACATACTTCCTGCAGGGTATGACGACTGAAGCAGAAATGTCTGCCCTGTGAAAGTGCTGTATGGGCAAAGCCCTCAACTGTACAGGTATCTGCAGAATGCCCAGATGCCTGCCTCACATAGCCGTCAACCTCTTAGAGTAACAAAGCTGTACAAGAACATAAACAGTTAATTTTTTTTTCCATACTAAGGCATGTTTAAGCATAGGTGAGTGGGTGTGCATGTTATGCCCTCTGCCCAGAATTGCTTAAACAACCCAGAGGAGATAAATAAAAATATACAGCTAAAATCCCAAACTGAGATAGTGTAGTGGTTAGAATCTCAGCATTATATGCAGATGCTCACGGTTCGAGTACCAAAACAGGCAATTTATTTTTACATAGGAAAGCAGTGTTAAAATCATTATTTTCATGTTAAAGTATGTAGTAATTGATTTTTGTCAACCAGAGTGGTATAGCTGGTCTGAAATAGAAGTGTGAGTGCATATAACATGTGAAACCACGCATGAATACACAAGTGTCCCATACATTATAGTCACACCCCTTGCTAATGTAATTAAAGCACATAGAGGGATGTCATGAAAAGTAAATCATATACACTTTCTAAATGAAGTCATTATTCTGATATTTTTTTAAAAAATGAAAAGTGAGCAATGGTTAGCAATACTCAGCTATGCTTACCAGGTTTAAGCATTGCTTAGACTTGAATGCTAAGCAGCAGGTAGCTCAGCTAAGTGGATATGAGCACTGTTAAGCAGTGCTCAGCATACATGCCTTTAAGCTCTATTCAACTCAGCTTAGCGGATTTGCACACTGCTTAACAAAGCTTAGCATTTTCAAAATGGTCCAATGACAGCAAAAGTTGGAATATCTCCTTATTTAAATGGCTCAGATGGGAATACAGCCAGAATCTGTTATAGTTCATCTGTGCAGGTACTATGGTTGGTGTAGGTGAAGGTTCATAGGTAGGTACTAGGCTACTGGCCCTGGGGCCTATATAAGCCTTGCCAAAATGGTTGCTTGGCTTTTGCCACCCAAATAAATTATTTTCCTGTGCCTCTGTCAAGCAGTGCCACAGAAGTGATTCCTGGGGTGAATTTTCTATTTCCCTTCTAGTCATCAAGATTTTTCTTAAAGTGGGACAATGAGGAGCTTTGCTTGACATGAATGGGTAGTTTGTTCCAGAGTATGGGAAGTCTCTGTGACAGGAATCTATCTCTCCAGCATGTTCTGTTTATTGTGGTGACAAGGTTTAGGTCCCTGGAGAATGTGGTTTGGACAGATTTGGATTTCTTTAAGTGTAGCATGTCCAACAGCTCTGGGTTTGACATAGCTTTGTATGTTAGGCAGATATCACCTCTGAGTAGGCGATATGCAACTGAGTAGAGCTGGAGTTTTTTTTAGACGGTCTGCATATGGCATCTATTTGAGGTTGGTAATCCTCTTAGTGAGGCATTTCTGTGACCTTTCTAATTGTTGTAGGTGTCTTGTGAGATGCATACCAAATGGGGCCTTGTACTCTATAATGGGTCTTATGAGGGATGAGTAGAGAGGAACAATGACCTCTGTTTTACTAGAGGAGAACCCATTTGTGATGAGGTGTGCCACACAGAATGATTTCCTGACTACTGTGGCGATGTGGTTATCAAACAAGAGACTACTGTCCACCTGTATCCCGAGGTCTGTTATCACAATGTCTGTGCTCAGGGAGTACCACCTATGTGGTAGTTCATGGGTACTAAGTTTTTCCCAAAGGGAATGACAGTACATTTCTTGGCATTGAGCTTGAGGCCATGACTCTGTGAGGCCCTTTTGTAGAATGTCTATATCATTAGGTGATTCTGTTATGGCTCCCAGTTTGCAGTCATCTGTGAACTTTGTTAGCCAAATACCTTCTGTGTTGGCCTGCACTTCAGAGAAGTAGATGCCAAATAGGAGAGGACCCAGGACCGAACCCTGTGGTACTCCACTCGTCACTGGTCTAAAGTTGGACTTGGAGTCGGCTGCTTTTACTGTGTGGGTTCTATCAGTGAGCCAGTTGGCCACCCATCTTGTGACATGGAGATTTATGCCCAGTTTAGTGAATTTATCTATAATTCCAGAGTGGAGGATGGTATCGAAAGCCTTGGCGAGGTCAAGATAGGCTGTGTGCACTACCTTGCCCTCATCTACGGCTCTAGTGACTGCTTCAAAGAAGTCATTCTGGTTTAGTTGACATGATGTACCATTTACAAACCCAAACTGAGTGGGGTCCAGGGTTTGGAGGTTACCTATGTCTTTGCTTATAAGCTCTAAGATGATACATTCCATGGCCTTGCAGACCAGGCTCATCAGGCTAATGGGCAGTAGATTCTGGGGTCTGTGGTGGCAACCCCTTTGTGGAGTGGGATAAACGTCACTGTGCACCATTCAGTAGACACATAGCATGAGGTGAGGCTATGATTGAACATGGTACTTAGGTGGGGTGCCAGTTTGTTCTGTAGTTCATGCATTACGCAGCCCAGGATGTTGTCTGGTCCCATGCATGCTGTGTTCTTGGCTTTGGAGATTGATGTCTTTACCTGTTCATCCATGATTACAGGGGCTTTGCATTCTTCCGGTATTAAGATGGGACCTTTGGAGGGTGAAAGGGGGGTAAAGCTAGCACTGAATCTATCTGCCAGGATACTGGCAATATCAGTTGGGTCTGTATATTTAGTGCCATTGTGGCATCTATATCACATTATCGAAATCACTACATTGAATCACTAAAGGTCGACCTCTAGTGATCGATGTAGTAAAACATCGAATAACGTTTAAAAAAATAAATAAAAACGAACTAACCCCCCCACACCCCCCCCCCACTTAAATATTCCAACTCCGAGACTGCATTACATTGAGGTAAATGGAAATTTCCCCCTACGGAGATTTCCGTTTACCCGCATGATGTTCTGCGCTTTCGATGTTGGGGTGCCGACAATATCAGCTTCGATATTGTCGGCTTTTGACATCGTGAAGTAGACCCCCATTGTGCTGTAGCTCAGAGCAGATCTGAGTATTGCCATTGAGATTCTTGACATAGCTGTAGAATGCTTTGTGGTTGTCTTTGGAATCAGTGGCGATGTTATGTTTGTAACTGGCTTTGGAGGATTTTATGAGGGATCTCAGCTTCTTGCTGTGGCTGACCAGGGAGTTCCTCCAATCTTGGGATGTTACTCTTTTTTGTAACAGCTTCTTCCTTCTGTTGTAGAGTTTGTTTATGACAGGGGACCACCAGATTGGCTTCCTTTTTTTTTGGAGGATAGCATCTTGGTTCTGTTGGGGATGGCATGATCCATGCACTCATGTATGTGCTTATACAGTGCATTTGTGTAAGGTTCAGCAGTTGTGCCTCTATTTTCCATCTGCATGGGTGTCGTGAAGTTTGCCACTTCTGTCTTAAGAAGCATGAAGTTGGCTTTGGAGTAGTTGTTGATGGTGGTTTCCTTAATGGGGGGTGGGGGAGAGATATGGACGTCTAGGGTGATTAGCTTGTGGTTGGATCTGACCAGCAAGGATTTGACCTCTGGCATGGAACACCAGTTGCCCATATTGGTAATGAACAGGTCCAGGATATTGCTGCCCCTGGTAGGGTTGTGGACAAGCTGATCCAAGGCATTGGAATTTATGAATTCCAGAAAACATTGAGCAAATGAGTTGGTACATGAATAGTTTTCCCAGTTAATGGTGGGGTAGTTGAAATCACCCATAATTAAGGTATTGGGTTGTAACTTAATATTTTCCAGTATCTTTTGGGTGCAGTGCTGGAGCATTCAGGAGTCCGGGGTCATGCCTTTACTCCTTGTATTAAATCATGATAAGAGACTGCTGCAGGGCCAGTACCAGTGTTCACAATACAAAGTAGAGGCCTGGGACCATCTCGTACATGATCTCACTAGTGCTATTGACATCCACCGGACTGGTGAGAAGATACAGCACCACTGTGCCAACATAAAGCAGAGGAAGGGGGCACTCTTTTGGCCAGTGGATCCAAGATGCATGGGCATGAAATATTCCAGTAGTGAGTAAGTATAACTATCAAGTAGTTTGTAGCAAATACTAGCCTGAGAATGTGATAGACAGGTATGCATAATGTTTGTTTTTCTCCTCTACAGCTGCAGCGGAGAGTGCTAGTAACATCAAAGACCATACCAACAGACTGCTGAGGCTACGCTGACAGGCTGGTGAGTACAAATGTATTTTGCAGTATATTGTGCAAATAGCTAGGAAGGAGTGCATTGCTTACTGCTAGTAGGTATACTGTTACTGTGTTAACTAAATAAATAAAAAGGTGAGTCTGACTAATATTGATGTGTAATAAATATCCCAAAAGAAAACTGTTGTGTTTACTCTAGTATGTTGTTGTAGACATATAGAATGTATACAGGTTCTTCACAGCAAATTTGTCTGTGATAGCATACATTGACTGAGTTTGTTCTGTGAACCAGCTTTTAAGAAAAACTGTAGATGGTGGAGCTGTAAAACAAGATATAAATGAAATGTGAAATATATACTGCACTAAGCTCTGAACCTTGAATAGTAATGTATAAAGTATCAGTGTGCTCCAACTAGCATTGCCTTGTGTTAACCTTTGCTTTCCAGATTGTAGTAATCCAAACGATTATTGCACAGTGCAATAACTATCTGTCATGCATGCATCACAGGATTACAAGGTCAGACTGTCTAACCAAGAGACTATTAGGCAGAAACCAATGAAACATGAAACAGCAGTTTGCCAGTAGCTCAGAGTGATGAGAAATAGCTTAGTGGTTAATTTTGCACACCCAGATATGGTTCAAATCCAGGGAGTGGTACTAAGATGTGTGCAAATCTACACACAAGGAATCAGGAATACATGGAAAAACAGTCAGGTAGTGTTAACAGATGTTTTCTGCACAGGTAAGGAAATGTTGGTAGTAGCTGTATGAAGGGTATACTAATAAGCTGTGTACAGCTGTTCAAACTGTCCCACCACATGAATGCAAATTACACCACAATAGGTACATACAACATGCACTCTTCCTGATACATGTCTCTCAAGTGTCATGCTGTCATGGGTAGTGGTCGCAGCTGCCAATAATCCTGGACACAGATAGCAAACCAGTTGAAGTATGCCAGTAGTACACTCACATAACAGCAGTTCAGGGTACCGCTTCTGTGACAGATAAGTACGAGTCCCCTCTAGTCATGTGCCCAGAGTTGTCACAGTTTGCCCCATACCATTCCAGGCTGACAATTTAATAGGTATGTTTGTGCTACAGAAGGTATGGGTCATAGGCAGATGTAAAGTGAGGGCAGACTCATAGAGTATTGAGCAGTACTGTTGTGGAAAATAGAAGCATAAACAGCTGTTAATGGACTTTTTGTCTCTCCCCTGCCCCTCATCTGGATCAATACTATAATTCATATACTACGGGTATGTTGTTCTCCAAACCTAATGTTGGGACTTGTGTTCTATTATTCTTCATATATTTGATTGGTTGCATGTTAACATACTTTGTTCAAATATCACCGTTAGTGGCCTGTTGCCATCAATGTTAGTGGCATGCTGTTATGATGCATACTGTTGTTCCATTTATGCATGTGTTCATTTTGCTATGCAACTGTTTCAAATCTCTTTAATGGGGTTAATTGGAACATCCACGCATGCTGTTATAACTAATCTAGAAATGTGTTGTTCATGACTAACCAGCATAATTTTTAGAACCTCAACACTATAGCGTGTTTGGGAAGGCAAATCCCAGCAGATCTGCCAGTCCTGCATCATCTGGCCATGGCTCCAAGCTCCAGCATATCTGTTACCCAACCCAGGACTTCCTCATCTGTTGGTCCTGCACTACCTTCGGGTGGAACCGCCTCAAGGGACAGAAGCCTGTCACCCAAAGTCAGTTCCAGGGTTTGTTGGGCAGCGTCATCCAAGCAGAGTTGGGTGGGCAGCTGTGCCAGATTGAGGGCCACCGGGCACAGCACGAGGGGCAGGCTGCCCCTCTTGTCCAGCCCCCAGCACAGCCACTTTTGGGGCCATGAAGGAGCAGTAGTGACTTCCCATAGGTGGGGACCTCAGTCCCACTTTATAGATTGGGGGGCACATGGGCTTCAGGTTCCCAACCACCCTCCCCATCAAAGATGTTTACCCCCCCTCATGTGTCATATACTGCCCCTATCTGCTGTCTTGTCTGTCTTGTCTGTCTGCAAATACAACCTATCCTACCCAACATACCTCCTCAGACATACCTACAGCCCTTCCCCAACATACCACTCTCACCTTAAAAAAAAGGCATCTGTCCCTCAGAAAAAACATGCCCCATACACAGCTCTACATGTAGCCCCCATGTTCAGTGAAACTAATCAATCAATCCAGAAATTAGTCTGCAAATGTCTGTCGCCGGCACCCCTCCCTGTGGGGTGTGAGGCTGTAAATTCCAAATTCTACACATTATTCACAGGTGTTGCTGCAGAAGAAATGTAGAGCTAATGTCCTTTCCAACACCTGTCCTGCACATCCCTAGCTGCTTTTCATAATGTTTTACCCCCTTCTTGCCCCCATTTCACCACTTTAAGATAATTAGGGTGGATATAAGTGGGAGTAAGCAGTCCTAAGCAAAGCTAACAGGGCTTAACCATCTGTTAGCATCAATTAGCTCTGTGCACAGCTACGCAAACCTGCTTACAACTGCATAAAAGTGCCTTAATCACTTTTGTCTCCATCAGCCCTTGTTCTGCCCAGCAACAAAATAACCAGCCCTGCCAAGAATTGAACCCAGGATGCTGTGCACTACAATCACAGCAATGTACCACTACACCATCTGAACTGTGGGAATCTGTAATGCTTTAACAAACATATCACTCATTCTGGTCATTTAACATTAATGAAAAAATTAATCATTCCCACGTCTGGAATCCAGGACCCTGTGCACAACAATCACAGCAACATACCTCTACACCATCTGAGCTGTAGGGATTTGTAATGCTTTTACAAACATATCATGCACAACAGTCATTTAACATAATGAGGAATTATATATCTGTAGTACTGTTATATACATATATATATATGTATGTATAGTTAACAATACATCTCTCTCTCTCTCTCTCTCTGTATATATATATATATATATATATATATATATATATATATATATATATATATATATATATATATATAGATATATATATATATATATGTGTGTGTGTGTGTGTGTATATATATATATATATATATATATATATATATATGTATTTATATTTATGTATATATATATATATATATATATATATATATATATATTTATATTTATGTGTATATATATATATATATATATATATATATATATATATATATATATATATATATATATATACACACACACACACACACACACACACACACACACATATATATATATATTCATACACACACACACACACACACACACACACACACACATATATATATATATATATATATATATATATATATATATATATATATATATATATATATATACACATACATATATATATATAGATATATGTATATATATATATATATATATATATATATACATATATATATATATATATATATATATATATATATATATATGTAGGTAACCAACCTCTTACCACAAAACATCTGGAAAAGCCTGACAAGCTGGAGGGATAAAGGGCAAACAATAATGGCATCTTTAAAATATGACTGTCATATGCGTAGAAGTCTGCTAGAGTGACATGGTTTGCTTTAACATACAATTCCAGATAGATTCCAGGTCTGAAACACAAATGAATGTCATTATTTACTGATGTCAATGCTCATATCATCCCAGTGATTTCTCAGAAACCCACAACTGTTGTTGCCAACAGACAAAACATATCAGCCACACATCAGGACAGTGTGTAGACATCTGGACAGTGGAGAGGTATGAGCGCAGTCATGTAACAGAATGGAAAAACCTGTGACAGCTGCCAACCATGTCAGCCAGCACCTTCTGAACCACAGTAAGACCAACATGACACTAACCCAAATCAGCTCTGGGCAATTACCCATGTATATCCAAATATATCATGCACTACAGAGATGGAACTGTAGGGAAAAGCAGATAGTGGTGCATAAATGTCCACCCACAACCATTTGTACCACAGTCCCAGCAACATACCAGTACCCCAAATAAACTGTAGAGTAGAACGACTGTACGAACATATACTGATTCCCAGTCACACACTACACCGACATATACTGGTCCAACTCACAGTGTACTGGGAATCCTGAGGTGTTACAGGACATTTCTCAGTCTTCCCTTACAAACATATACACCTGATAGACCACCAGCAGCCATAGCAACATGCACAGTCAGATCAAAAAGGGATCTATGACACTCACATCTACTACTCTCCCTACTCAGCCGAACAAACGTCTACACACAACACTGCTACACAGTCATGGCAGTCTGTTCACAATGGCCAGACATACATAACTCTCATATATACAGATTTCCAAAGAATGTCCAGGGTGTGAGACCATATTCATGGCCACTGCCACATACCACTTCCAGGAGTCTGCTAAGTCAATGGGATGATAACTTGAGTGCAGTCACTAAATAATGATATCACATGACTCTGACCCTCTTACTGCAAGACATCTGGACACAGCATGACATACGTGGGGGACAGGGGAGGCAGAAAGAAGGACATATCTCACATAATGGTGTTACAAACTGAAACAGTTGCCAGTGTCACAGGATTTGTTGTAACATAACATCCCTGAAGGATATGATGCCTGAAACACTAATGGATGTTAACAGTTACTGACTACAATCCTCACATTATCTTACTGATTCCACAAAAACAGAAATCGTCTGAGGAACAGACCAAACATAACAGGCAAATCTCTGGGAACTCTGAGCCATATCACTGTCAGATGTCAAGTCATGCAGAAAATGCATGTGCAGATGAACCCTGTTAATCTTGCGACCTTCTATGTTTATAACAGCACTCCTGACTTAAAATCTGTACCCAATTCTGGTGCTCTGTCCCCCATGTTGTTGTGCTGTCTCCACATGTCTTGTCCTGAGAGGTATTCCCCCCTACTGTCTGTGAAGCTGTAGCCCCCACACCTCCATACTGTCCTCCAGATAGGCAAGAAAAAGGAGCAAGGCCCACATAAAGGTCATAATTATAGCACTGTGTTGCTATGGCACTGGCAAATAGAAAGACAATACAGCTGCTCTGGATGCAAGTAGCAAGTAGGAGACATCAAATTGTGCACAGGCCCTCACCTGCTCATGATCAGTACCTACAAAAGGCAAGCTGCTGCCTATGCAACACAGATATCAACCCAATCTACATAAAGATAGACTGTGACTACACAAACCTAACCATTTCCATTGTTATGAGAAAACTCATGAGCACTACAACAGGTTTTTCAATCATGTAAGCATGTAATGGAATGCAGAAAGGGGGATGCAATGATGTCACATGGGACAGTAAACACTAGGCTGCAACAAGACTTTCTGGACTCACATGCTGCTTTCCAGCACCTATTGCTATTTCTGCTTGCCCTGTGTGCATTGACATGGAGCAGATCTCTGGTCCTTGAGTTACCCCAGCAAAGGTCAGCTCATGGATGACTACTAATTGAGTCTCTGTTGTCCAATACTGAGTGTGTCACTGGTAGGCCAGCTACCTGAGATGTTGTAATTATTCATATGTCACCTGTGAATGCTACTCTGATACATATGCTTGTCTTACAAATGTAAGAGATGTATATAGGGTATGTGAATACTACATGACAGGTGCAGATGTGTGTGTTGAACTGCATGTGATATACTGAGCCCATACCTGACAACTGTCTAGAGTTTTGCCGACTGACCACATGTCTACCTTATATTTGTAGTCAATGCCTCAGACAGTTGTGTGTTGTCTGGCACATCACTGGCAACCCATTAAAGACTGAAGTCATAACATATTAGCATACATTTGATTGTCACATGCCATATCCTGCAGAGTACACCTGTGAATGTGACACCGTCTTTGCTGGCAACTAAGTGTATTTCTGCTAGATTCATAAAGTGACACTATTTACTGGCCTTTTACCACCACTGATGTGTGCCTTTGTGCAGATGTCTTGCTCTAACAAGAGCTAGGTGTCTAACCATGAAACCCATGTCAGTGTAAGCGTACCTTGTCCTGTTGGATACTGACATTTGTGCAGACACTGACACCTACTTTCTAGCTGTGGAGAGCAAACCAACCTTGCCAGGTTACTCATCCCATCATATGTTTAGACCCCAAATGGAGGCCTGAAAAGCCAAGGAGGTGGAGTGTTGAACATTAGCATATGCATACACACCTCCAGGCTGGCCAAACAGTATGACACATGGATGTCATCCCAAGTGCAGTTAACAGTTGACAAAACACCTACACAAATCATAGCTACAGGCTTCCGCCCATGACTATGGACACCCACCACACCTATTGGGACCTGCTGGAATCTATCAAGATTCAATCATCTACCCTACTCCTGGGTGACTTCAAATACCAACCATAGTGTGCATGACCTATGTCACCTGAACATGAATGCACATAGATTCCTTGGCCGTGTCAATGGGAATGCAGTGAATCAGCCAATAAACACTCCAACGGCAGGTGTTAATCTCCTGTACCTGGTCCTAACCAACATGAGTAGCCACTGTAGCACTCCTACAGTGCTTTCCTCATTTGTAATATCTGACCATGTAGCCATCACTGTTCAGGTCATCATCTCCCCTGCCCCCCTTCACAGTGTCAAACAGAATGAACTGTACACAAATGACTATAAATTCCCTCAGAGCAGGTAGAAGTAGCTGTACAGCCAATGTCCCATTTGTTGGAACTAGCAGCAGTGTCCAGGCCCACACCACAATGCTATGTGGAAACCTACATAACTGTATGGACACAGCAATACCTGACAGGACAACATCATCTCCCTTAAGGTAGGGTAAATGCCTGTAGTGGACAGCAGCAATACACAAATAACATAATAGGTGGAAACAGTTGCTGGATGGGCCAAGAAGGAACAGGTGCATCACTGGAAGCAATGTCACCTTGGTCTGCACAAGCAAATAAGGGCATAGGTGATGTGCCCAAAGCATGTCTTTGAGTGGAAATTGGACACATCCATCAAGGCAAATCACTGTGCCTTCCACACATGTGTCTGCAAATGCAGAGGAAACACACAAATCTGCTCTGTAGTGGTGGTCACTAACACCATATACACATACAGCATGGATATAGTCAACTGGCTGCTGACAGATGAAATGTAAACATCACCCCCTCTCCCCCATTGGTACACATTAGCATGTACAGCACCTGCCCCCTCCCTTCATCATCAGGAAGCAGGTCCGCAATGCCCTCTCAAGGGCAACATGCAGAGGTCTCCATAGGCCTGATACCACCCCTGACTGCATCCTACATAAACACAGGCTTGGACTCTAAGATACACTCTGCACTGTAGTCAACCACAGTCTGAGCACTGATGTCATCCTATCTGCACAGAGGACAGCCACTGTCATCCCTATACACAAAGGCAGAGCAATCCACCGACCCAGCCAATATTATGCACATCAGCCTAACTAGCCTGCTCTGCAAGACAATGGAAGGCAATGTCAAGGACATTATGAACAGGGACATCTGCCACATCAAAATGCCTGGGCATACACACCATGGTATTGTCAAAGGGAGATCAGACCTGTTAAACCTGATCGACCTCTCTGCAGTGGTCAACAAACACAGGGACAAGATAAAGATGGTGAACTGTGCCTACCTTCACCTAGCCCAATCTTCTCATACTGATCCCCAGGTGGACAGGATAAATATGCCTACACAGCTAGGCACCAACCAGATGGGTAGCTAATTGGCCCAATGATAGTACTCACTTAGTCAAAGTAGTAGAATCCACCACTAATAGTAGATTCATCCACAACGGTGTACCCCAAGGATCGGTCTGGGCCCTCTACTGTTTGAGATATATGTATCTGAGGTACAGGACAAAAGCAGTGGTCTGTGGCTGACCCGGTGTACATATGCTTGCAAACTGCCCACTGTCTTACATTCTTCTACTGATGTGAGCACCCCTCAAGAGGCACTCACCCAATTACTGACTGGTGCAAGAAGCATTACTGCAAATGGAATTCCAGGAGAGGTATTATTCCCCCTGCTGTGGCAGATGTCAGCCACACTAAGTATGACAGTAATAATGTACTGAGCATGCAATCAGGTGTGAGGCAACTTGTGCACTGAGGTTGGTAGCAACCTGACAGTTTCCTGCCATGTGGACATCATTGTACAGAAGGCTGTCTACATGGCCCACCTCACAAATATGGGTATGTCATAGGTAGGCCATAGGTAGATGTAAAGTGAGGGCAGACCTCTAAAGTATTGAGCAGTACTGTTGTGAAAAATAAAAGCCTATGCAGTTGTTAATGGACTTTTCTTCTCTCCCCCACCCCTCATCTGCATCACTAATTATTATTCATGTATGTATTTACCAAACCTAATGTTGGGACATATGTTACATTATTGTTCATATAATTAATTGGTTGCACGTTAACATACCTTGTTCAAATACCATTGTTGGTGGCCTGTTGCCATCATTGTTACTGGCATGCTGTTACAATTCTTACTGTTGTTCCACTTATGCATGTGTTCTATTTGCTATGTAACTGCTTCACATCTGTTGTTTCGGGTTAATTTGAACACTGATGCATGCTGTTAAAACTAATATTGAAATGTTTTGTTCATGACTAACCAATATATCTTGGAAAGCTTCAACACCATAGCATGTTTGGGAAGGCCGATCCTAGCTGATCCACCTGTCCCACCTCATCTGGCCATGGCACCAGGCCCCAGCATGTATGGGACCCACCCTGGAACATCATCTTTTGCAGGCCCTGCACCACCTTGTTGTGGATGTGGAGATGAGCTGGTCATCTGCTATCAGTTCTGGGGTATGGCGTGCAGTGTCATCTGCTCTGAGTTGGGTGGCCGGCTGCATCAGATGGAGGGCCACCTGGAGCACCTTGAGGAGCAGACTGCCCCTCCTGTCCAGCCCCCAGCACAGCCACCATCAGGGCTGTGAAGGTGCAGTCATGACTGCCTGGAGGTGGGGATGTCAGTTCTACATTATCCATATGAGGGCTCATGGGCTACTAATTCCCAACCACCCTGCTCATCCAAGGTGTTTACCCCCTACATGTCTCATACATTGCCCCTGTCTGCTGTCTTGTCTGTCTTGTCTGTCACCCTACCCAACCTACCTCACCAGATGTACCTACAATCCTTCCCCAACATCTCACTCTCATCTTAAAGAAAAGGGCATCTATCAGTCCCCCCAAAAAATATCGCCCCATACATAGCTGTCCATTTCACACACATGTCCACTGGACACGTAATCCATTCCAATTGGCTTGACAACACATTTATGTTGTCCTCACCCCTCTCTCTGGGGTTTGATTGTCCAAATTCACCTCTAAATTCTGTATAAATGCACAGCTGTTGCTGTATAAGAAATGGACAGCTATGGACCTTCCCTACACCCATCCTGCACATCCCTAACTACCTTTCATATTGTTTTTCCCTTTGAGTGCCCTTTTTACACCACTTTCCTAAAACCCCTTTTACTTTTCTTTTAAAGGAAATAGTGCATGTGTAAGCAGGAGTAAGTGGAAGTAAGTGAGTTTGCATGATGCTAAGTGAAGCCAAAATGGAGTAAGCATCTTTATGGCTAACCGTATCTTGCCATCGCTTAGCATCACATAAACCCACTTAAAGCAACTTAGAACAGCTTTAATTACTCTGTCTCCATCAGCTACTGTTCTGTCTCGCAACCAAATAATCAGTGCTGCCAAGTCTCAAACTCAGGACTCCATACACTATTGTCAGAGCAATGTAGCACTACACCATTTGAGCTGCAGAAATTAAGGATGCCTTTTCAAACATATCATGCAATATAGCCATTCAACAGTAGGGAAAACGCTATGTGGAATCACCCAGGTTTTATATATATATATATATATATATATCTATATAGCTGTCTATCTATCTATATATATATATATATATATATATATATATATATATATATATATATATATATATATATATATATATATATATATATATATATATATATATATATATATATATATATATATATATATATATATATATATATACACACACACACACACACACACACACACATAGGAAGAGAGAGAGAGATACATATATATGAAAAATAGATTCTGAATTTAGATACATACATATACACACACACTCACACACACACACACACACACACACACAAATATATATATATATATATATATATATATATATATATATATATATATATATATATATATATATAAAACATGCAGTGCAGTCAGACCTCAGAACCATACCTCTTAACCTCTTAGTGCAAGACATCTGAGCAAAGGCTGTCAAAATGCGGGGACAATGGGCCAAAACTAGGGATATATTTTAAATATTGCTATTATAAATGTAGAAAGTTGCTAGAGTAACAGAGTTTGTTTCAGCATATATTTTCTGACAGATATGAGGTCTGAAACTGAAATGTATGTCATAATTTACTGACAGAAATCCTCAGATCATCACAGTGATTTACCAGTGAAATACAAATAATTTGTGGAACAGACCAAAAATATGAGCAATAAGCCTGGACATTCTGAAACATTCCAGGCAGTTGACAGGTATGCTCAGAACCCCTTAGTGCAATGAATCTGGGCCAAGCCTGACAAAGTGGAGGGAAAAGCCATGAAAATAGGGATATATCTAAAATATTTGAGTAGATAAGCTGAGACAGTTGCTGCAGTAACATGGTCTGGTCTAACATATATTGACTGAAGTAGCACAAGTGCAAGACTCAGTTGCCTCTCAGTTAGTAGCTTAAATCCTCACATCATCCCACTGATTTGTCAGAAATATACAACACGTATGGGGACCAGACCAATGATATGAGCCAGACAACTGGACATCCTATGCATATCTGGACATAACATGACATTAGGGAAATTACACTGAGCTGCTAAGCATGTCACCAAGCACCGTCCACATTACAGTCAGACTGACACAATACTACCCCAAATCAGATATGGGGAATTACACATGCATTTGCAAATATATCAGGCACTACAGGGATGTACCAGTAGTGATAAACAGACACTGCTGTGAAAGTGCATACCCACAACCAATTTCACCACAGTCACAGTGACATACTGTATAGTGGCCCAAGTCACAGTGTAGTAGGAATCCTGAGTTGGCACGGGACATGTCTCAGTCTGTCCCTACAAACATATACAGCTGATAGACCACCAGAAACTGGATCAGCATGCAGTCATATAGAGAAGTAGCCATGACACTTACATCTACTCCCCTCCCTACACAGCCCAGCTAACATGTACACACTACACTGCTACACAATCCTGACAGTCTGTTAACAATCACCAGACATACACAGACCTCTCAACTGTACAGATTCCCACAGAATGTCCATGCTTTTTCCTCATACATATGGCCTCTTCCTCATAACATGTCTGGCATTCTGCTAAGTCACTGGGATGATATCAGGAATGAAGGCACTAAATACTGATATACCATAACTATTATCCTCTTACTGCATGACATCTGGACAAAGCCTCACATAACTGGGGACAGAGGCCCAAAAAACAGGAGAATATTTGAAATGTTGCTGTTATAAACTGAAAAAGTTGCTGGTGTTACAGGGTTTGCTGTAACATATCTTTTCTGAGGGATATGAAGTCAGAAACACAAGTGAATGTTAGCATTTACTGACTGCAATCCCCGGAGTATGCTACCAATTTGCCAAGGACAACAACTGTCTGAGGAACAAACTAAACATAAGAGTCAAACCTCTGGCCATTCTGCAGATAACCCTACAGTTGACATGTATGACAGTATGTCAATCACATAACTCTGTCAGACTTAAATTCACAAAGAAAATCCATGTCCACACAAACCCTGTAAAACTAGCATTAATCCACATGTATAACAGCAATACTTACATTCTGTCCTTATGTCTGGAACCTTCTCCCCCATTTTGTTGGGCTGTCTCCACATTTGCTGTTGTAAGAGGTATTTCCAACTACCCTCTGTGATGCTGTTGCCCACACACACCTCCATGATGTCCACCTCACAGGCAAGGAAAAGAGGCAATGCCCACATGAAGTACTGAATTATAAGTGTGTGTGGCCATACCATTGGCTATAGGTATAACAACACAGCTGTTCTGCATGCAATTAGCAAGTGGGGAACACCAAATGGTGCACAGGCCATCACCTCCTCATGAGCATTGTCTACAAAAAGCAAGCTGCTGCCTATGCAAAACAGGTCTATACCTCTACATGTGTAGACAGAGAGCTAGAGAGACAGAGACAGAGACAGACAGACAGAAACAGTAACAGAAACAGAAACAAAAACCAACAATACTTTTAAAAAAAGTATGCCAAGCAAGTAAGCGTGTAGTGGAATGCAGTAGGGGGTACGCAATAATGGGAAGTAGGATGTCTCAACAAGACTTGCTGTACTGATACATTGCTAATCAACACCAATGGCCATAGCATCGAGGTCTGTCTGTAGTGACATACATCACAGCTCAGGCCCTTGATTCACCCCAGGAAAGGACGGCTCACATATGACTGCTACTGGAGTGTCTGTTGAACAATACTGAATGTGACACTGCTAGGCCATCTAGTGGGATGTTGTAAGTATCCATATGTTACTTGTGAATACAACTATGATACACATGTTTGTCTCACATATCTAAGAGACCTATACATGGTATGTGCATGTTGCAGACATGTCTGTTGAACTGCATGTGATATACTGAGCTCATGCCATTCAACTGTCTAGTGCTATGCACACTGACCATATGTGTGCCTCATATTTGTAGTCATTTACTCATACAGTTGTGTTATGTCTGGAAATCATTGTCAAATCTGTGAAGACTGACATTAGAACATAATAGCATATAGATATATATATATATATATATATATATATACATATATATATATATATATATATATATATATATATATATATAAGTGTTAGACATCCCCCAGGGTGTTTCTGTGAATGCAAAGACTACTGTGCTATCAACTGAGTTAAGTGTGTTACAGCAATATTAATAAAGTGTCACTAATTTTGGGCCATTGCCCCCATGTATGTGTGTCGTCCTCCAGATGTCCTGCTCTAACAGGCTGAGAGGTATGACTGAGCAGCAAGAGTGTAAATACAGTGTGCCATACTAACATAGAACAGAAATGTATATCAAGTATTACCTGTGCACATGTATGTATGAGTAGATGTAGCTAGAAGCCTCAAAACAACAGACATGAGATGCAAAACATCAGGTAAATAAGCTGCACTTGTTATACACATGTGTAATCTTAGTTTCTGTGCATCCAACAGACATAAATTTCTACAGATACCAGTTGTTACATTGCCCTGACAGAGACATGGGTACTAGAATAAGCATGATTATCAGGTTGAAAATGAAGAGGTGTCCAACTGTGTTATGACCTTGTGTCCATGCCTACTACAAACAACTATATGAGCACCTACATAGCTGTATGGACTCAGTAATACCTGACTCATAAAACCTCCCTTCACCAAGGTATAGTAATCCCCTTAGGTGGACAGCAGCAATACACAAATCGCATAACCGGTCACTATATTGGCTGTACAGGGTCAAGTAGGAGCAGGCACCAACTTGGAAGCAAGTCAACCTGTGTCTGAACAAACATATAAGGTCACAGGTGAATTACTGTATGGCTAACTATGAGTACAAATTGGACGCATCCACTAAGGCCAATCACAAGGCCACCTTCACATATGTCTTCAATCTCAGAGGCAACAACCAAAACCATCCTGTACTGGTGGTCAATCACACCACATACACACACACTGCATAGCTATAGCCAATCTGCTGCAGACAGGTTAAGGGAAAACATCACCCTCCCATCCCACCATCAGTATAGGTGGATATTCACAGCACCTGCACCCCTACACTCACCATCAGGGAGGAGGTCCATAATGCCTAATCAAAGGCAAAAAGGTAAGTCTCCATGGGACCTGAGAACATCCCTGTCTGCAACCTACATGAACTCAGGCATATGCTCCCATCTCCATTACTCACTGTACACAAGCAAAGCCTGAGCAGCATTGCCATCCCATCTGCAAAGAAGATGGCCACTGGCATCCCTCTAGGCAAAGGTGAATGATGAATGGTGGATTATGCATCTTACTGGTCTTTATTGGGGGGAACATAACACATCAGGACAAGGAGTGCAGTGCAAGTTCATACTGTGCTGAAAGATGACATGGGTATGATGTGGTCATTAGTGTTGGCTCATGCTAGTGAATGTTGATGTGCAGGTTATGTAAATAACATTGACCAATGTATGAGGTCCTGTGATGTATTTTACTGTTTATGTCTTCCAGGTGAAATGCAGCGTGCAATACAGCCAGCATACACTGTATCTGAAACTGCAGCCATTACTGATATGGTGGTCCAGCACAATGGAGTGATGTTTGGCTGGAGACAACAGAATCTGCAGAAGCGGACCACATGTAGGATGAGCTTGTTCACAGAGTAGACAACTTGGGCCACCATGGATGCACATACGATCAGGTCGGGCATTAGGCAACTGACCTGATACGCCATGCCCAGTGGGGGGCTGCTGCCGTGGCCAGGGACCGTACCGCCATAGGTGGGGGTCCTGCTAAACAGGCCTGACTTACACCAAGGGAGGAGCTTCTTGCCAACCTTGTGGCAGCCACCATTTGCCAGCAATGTCAATACACACAAGTCATGGAGGTGGGTGGCTCCCAGACAACAGGCAAGAAGCATCCAGATAAGGCCCCAGTGCACATCAATGGAATACTGTAGCAGTCATACTGGCTTCCATAGAGTATCTAGATGCATATGTCAGGTCAAACTGCATTTGTGGGTGGTGTTTTGTAATGCTCACAAGTGCACATCTATGGTGACGGACAGCAAATTGTGTAGTATCAGAGCTTGTACTGTACATGTACAAAAAAGTAGCATTCATCTTGTACCAATGCCACATGTGAGTCTGATGACAATGCTTCTCCCCCAGAACTACATAGGTACCTCTGGTCTGGATGTGGGACAGCAGCCTGAAGCCGGTGAGTATGGTATTGCCCTGTTGGGGCTCACCAATACCCCAGGCATGTTAAGGTCATGCATTTTACCATGCACATAACTGTTACTCTTAGCCATATTGCAATATGTGCATGTTCACTTGTGGTGGGGTTAACTGCATTGCATCAAAGTGGTCATCACAGGAGCCCATTTGCAGGAGATGTAACATATCTGTAGCATACCTCACAACCTTTCGGTGCAAGAAATCTGGACAAAGACTGACAAAATGGGGGGAACAAAGGGCCAAAACTAGGACATATTTTAAAAGTACTCTTATACAGTACACACAAAAAGTGTACACACACTCATGTTAAAATGCCAGGTATTTGTGATATACAAAAAAGAGACCACGATAAAACATTTCACAACTCCTACCACCTTTAATTTCCTGTAAAATTCAATTGACTGTACAAGACTATTACACAGTTGTTGCATGCGTACAGAGCTTATAGGGCTGAAAGTGTCTACAGACACCTCAATGTTAGATGTGAACAGTGGGCTTCATAAAGTGGACCTTGGAATGTGTACTGGGAGAAACATGGCCTAAAATTGCAAACCACGGCCACACAATGGATATAGTTCTTACTCAAATACACACATACACACACACACACACACACACACACACACACACACACACACACACACACACACACACACACACTTGCCAGGACTGATATCAGAATTCCTACCTATCTAGTTATTGCTACTACAGCTTATGCATTTATCGCATGAGCCACAAAGCTTACAAGGTGAAGAGTATCCGAAGGTAATTCTAAGATGAACAACATCACCAGGCCTTGTAAGGTATGGGAGGTGTACTGGGTGAGAATGGACTGAAAATACATTAACCTATAATTATACACACTTACAAACACAAATACACTCATACAAACATTTGCCAGGACCAAGATAAGCAGCCCTGCCTTTCTTTTTAGTCAGTCCATACTGTTACATAGTTCCTGCATGCAGCACTGGGCTTATTGGGCTGAAGAGTGTCAACAAATACCTCTATGGTTGATGAAGACAGCAGGTCTTGTAAAGTGGACCTTGGGACGTGTACTGGGAGTACCATGGCCTAAAATGTAAAACCCACCCCCACAATGGATATAGTTCTCACTCAAACACATACACAGGATACAGTTCTCTCTTACACACACACACACACACACACACACACACACACACACACACACACACACACACACACACACACACACACACACACACATATGCCAGTACTGAGATCCATAGGTTCATAGGTTCATAGATGTGTACTAGGTGAATGACCATGGAGCCTTTACAAGCCTAGCCCAAAGGATTACCCTGGCATCTTGCCACCTTATGTTACTCATATCCTGATGTGGCCATACCTGTAAACTGTACAAATTCTCACAGATTATCTAGATTCATGCCTCATATATCTGGTCAGTTTGCCTTATCATTGTGGTTTTCTAGCAAGTTTGTTGCAAATTACTCAGACTTGCAGTCAGGGAATAATGACTGAACATTAGACTTTCAGATTTCACTCCCTTCATGACATCCATGCTACTACACACCCCCTCTGTTATTCTATCACCTTTCTAACATTATGAGAACATTATTTCTAAAGTGTCCCTATATTTGGGCCTTCATCCCACATTATGTATGGCTTTGTCCAGATTTCTTTGCTGTACAAGATTGAGAGGTACGCTACTAACATTTAGCAGAATAGCCTTTCATTTGCATTTCATTAACTGTGTTATGTTGGTAGTATGGATCCCATGGCATTTCCTACAATGGCACTATTGGTGAGGCATGGGCCTTTACCAGAGGCCTGTAGGCCATGTGAGACTGATGCAGCCCATCTGTAGAAAGGTAGTGCATTTGGTCACTCATATGTTCCCAGGCTGCCAGGCAGTAGATCCCCCTGGGGTGACAATGGTAAGTGAGTCAGGTGTTACTGACAATCACTTTCTGTTCATATTGATCAATCACTCTTGGTGACAGCAGGATGCTGCTTACAGCTAGCGACATACCTGCATGTGACACATATTCAGCATGCTGCATCATGTCTGTCTTTCTATAGTCTGAGTGGCACATCTGTGTGTTTCACAGTGGAGTCTTCTATGAGTAATATGTTGTCTGTATGGTAAGGCCTTAGTTGTCTGTATGGTAAGGCCTTAGTGTTTGCAGGACCCTGGTGTGTGGCGTAAGCGTGGTCTGTGGTATGTAGGTTTGGTAAGTTCTCATGTGTTTTTGCCTCTGAGGTGTCCTTTACTTGGAGTTTGATTTGTTGTGGACCTCCACTTATATGGGTGTGTTGTGTATTTGCAGGTGATGCTTACAGACTCCATACACTGCAGAGCACCTATGTTACTGCAAAAGGTGCTCTGGTGTGCACATTCTCCATTTGTCTGGCCAGTGGTTCCCCTCCTCCTTCTGTGTGTCTCTTTATCCTTCTGTAGTTCAGTCACAGGCTTTTCCCACAGTGGCTGCTGTTATGTATTTGTAATTTTGGTGTGAGCATGGTAAATGCCATAACATCACACACAAGTTTATTGAGTACACACCTTTGGGCATACCTATTTGGCAGGCTGTCCATTAATACAACACTACATTTGCTGGGGTCCTCAAACAGTTTCTGTTACTATGTTATTATGTGGCTACATGTTGGCCTAGCTGTCAAACTGTCACTGAATCTGACATCTGGACAGGCCCACATATGACAATCAGATGAAGGCCCACACATGGGGATCGGTTGTTGATACTGTTTTGCCATATATAGACAGTTTGGGGACCAATTTGCTACTTCCTTGCTTTCTGTTATGGGTGTGACATCTGCATCTCCACTGTCTGCCACTGATGTTTTGACATGACCTTTTGTTGTGTTGCAAATACTTTGCAGGTGAATGCAATGTTACAACAAGCAGAACAGATATACAAGGCATACTTGTGCTCCTTCTGTGACAACCTGCCATTCCAGGGGTATGGCTGTTGGCCAGTTACATGTTGTCAGTGCTGACACAGTGAGGTGCCAGCCTTTTTATGACCTGTCAGTACGATGACCTTCAGGTACCTGCTGTGCTACTAGGTACCATATCTCTCTACGTATGAGAAACAGACATCTGGACAAAGCCATAAGTGACTGGGTGACAAAGGCCTAACTATAGGGACCATTTTAACTATTGACCATACAAGCCTAGAAGGGTGATACAATAACAGATATTGCATTAGCGTGCATTTTCTATAGGGTGTGAGGTCTGAGACACTGCAGTCCATCATTATTTTCTGACTTTTGACTTTCGTGGTTTGCCATTGCTTTGCCACACAACCACTATTTCATGATAGAGACACCACAAATATGATCCAAACCTCTGTACATTCTGAAAAAGGTCTGTACAGTTAGGAGGCATGGTAGGCAATGTGTAGGTTACTCTGACCTGTGTACTGTTCATATGTGCGCCCCCTTGTCAATGACCTGTCCAGCTTACCAGCAGTAACGGATATTGACATCTGGACAGTGTGTACAACTCCCAATGTAGGTGTGGCTGACATGTGAAATAGTTGGCACTGTGATTCCTGGAACATGGCCCTGTCTACCACAGTACTGTACCTAGGCCACTAAGACACAACAGCTGGGAGTAAGTGCTGGCCACATCCTGACAGTATTTCCCACACATATACATAGATCATTGACCCATGCATATTGTGGACATGCAACAAGTTATCATGTTGATTGAGACAGCCATGGCAATGTCTGCTCTGCTGCTATTACCCTACACATTTACATGTTACTGCATTTCTATGAGAAAATGGGTGGGGGGCACACCTGTCAACAGTACACATTTGCACATGCTGTGCTGATATTGGCTTTAATTTTTGGTTCTGTTTAGCATAGTATTTTTCCCTGTCTTGGAGAATAGATGCATATCACTAGAGGCCACAGGTTAGATTGTAATGATTTCTTACCCTTCAGAGCCTTACTGCAACTGGAAGGTCTGCTGTGATATCACTGTGTAAGTCTGTAGGGGGGTATTTCATCCTTGTCACCATTTATGGGCCTTTGCTGGACATTCCTTTATGATTTTTTATGGCCAACTTGCTGGGTGAGTCTGAGGGATGAGTATGGGATCCCCATATTGACATCTATGCATGTGACCTATGACCCCCCCCCTCCCTTAGTTAGTCCCCTGCATATACTGCAGTGGGATTTGTCACCTTGGATAATACTGCATAGTGTGGGGAAGCCAATATTGGTCAGACATTTCCTGGTGTCCCACATAACTGTCAGTTGTCTGCTGCTACCCCAGTAGGCCACCCCATTCCCTTGCATGCATGCAGCAATACCATAGATATGCTACCAGAACATACTACTCCATTCATTTATTGTTTAGAAGACTGACTTGCCTTGCACCTGCAGCAGTTGTGGGCATGGTGAGTGAGGGATGACTCTGTCAGATGCACACAGTACACTGCCTATACAGGGTAAGGTACAGGAAGTGTCATGTGTGTGGCATCCAGTTTACTGTGTGTCTGTGAGTCAGAGAGAGGTGTGAGTCCCTGGGTACCTACAGTGTCAGTGTGTGTGCTATGCATTGCCTCTTTGTCAAGGCCTGGACATACCTGGCATGCCTCCATCTGCCTACAGGAGCAGACTTAGGGGCTTCCTCCTCCGAGTCTCCCTAAGCCTGTGGGGACCTTGGCAATGGTGGAGGGGCTGTGTGGCCCTTCCACATGCTGTTCCTGGTGCAGCTGTTTCCACAAGATCATATTGTGTAGTATGGCACATACTATGAACATGTGTGCACATGTGCCTGGAAAGTACTGCAAGGCTCCACCAGATATGTCAAGGCAGTGGAACCGTGACTTGAGCATCCCAAACATGTGCTCTATAATGATCCTGGTTTGTGTGTTTACTTCATTATGGCATTCTTGAGTGGATGTGTGTGCATTTCTGATGGGTGTCATTATCCACGGCTCCAGTGGATAGCCAGCATCCACCACCAGATGGCCATATGGGATGCCCCCATTGGCAAATGCCTGGTACAGCTGTGACGAATGCCAGATGTGGGAGTCAAGATAGCTTTCAGGGCTTCCAGCACACACACTCATGATAATGCCCTCGGCATTGCACACGACCTGTCTGTTGATGGATGAGAATCCCTTGTGGTTTATGTAGACCCTACCCTCTCCACCAGGTGGTGCTTTGATGTGGATGTGCATGCAGTCTATCGCACCCAGTACCTCTGGGTATTCTGCTACATGGTGGAAGAGACACATATTGCTGGTCCTCTCCTCATGGGTGTTGGGAAAGTAAATGTGCTCACCGGCATGTGGTAGCATGGCATCGAGGAAATGGTGGAGTACCCTGGATGCAGATGCCTGTGAGACCCCCATCATGTCCCCAGTAGGTCTTTGGAAAGTACCTGTAGTGTTCTTAAAGCTACACATACCTTGGTATATACTGGGATGGGTTCCCCTCTGTTGGCTTTGGGTCTGAGTTGAGGCTGGCACAGCTCGATGATTTGTTGAAATATGTCTCTGTCCAGCTTGTAGCACTCTACTATCTCCAGATCATGTAGCCCCTTGTGGGTTACCCTGGGTCTGAGCACTCTTCTCCTCCTCCTCAGTATGGGGTGGTTGTCCACATTATCCTCCTCACCACCCCCAGCCACTAGCACATATTGCTAGATCAAAACAACGGCAGCCCTTAACATTTTTTTGGTTAAAATTCCCCCACATGTGTACACCAATGGTGCAAGGTTTGTGGGAAAACCAGACTGAAAGGTGTTTGCACAGTTTATACTGTTGTGCTGCAGATGCTGCCTGTATGGTTGCTGGCTATGATACATTCCACCTGCTTGATATTTTATTAGTACTTGATTGCTTTTATTCTGCTATTTACCTTTTTTTGCCTTTTTTCCCTTCCCATTTCCACCCCTTTAAGCCCCTAGGTGCACCGTTCCAACCCATTTCTCAAATGTAAACAGTCCTGCTATTTCTGTTTTTTTTTTTTTTTTTGGTTTTTGTTTTAGACTTGGTGCACTCCGCGCAAACCAGTTTAGCTAATGTAAACACTTTGAAGCAGAAATGGCCCTCCCATGGACACGAACATGCTCTACATTTCATGGAATAATTCAAAACAGCCTGAGACACACACCTTTGCTTAGCTATGCTTAGCTAAGCTGAATTGGGAGCCGTGAAGCTTCAATGTGCTTACACCAAGCATGACACACCCCCTTTTCATGTCAGCTGCATCTCCTGCTTACACCACTGCCTCATAGCTCCTACATGGTTAGGTGCAGTTTGGCACTTGTCTCCTTTTGTGATTCAGTAAATTTTCCTCAGTAGCATACACCACTACCTTAGTCCCTAGTTGCAGCACTAGACCAGAGCCTTTCCCCTTAGCAGCCACTGCTATTGTTTTAATTCTGCATGCCATAGACTATAATGATGAAATGCAGATTCACTTAAAATTGCCTTTTCACATTTTTTTTTTTGGCATGATCCCATTTCTGCACTCCTGCCCTATGCTTAAACAGCCAAGATTGCCCCCCGCCAAAAAAAAACATTTATTTTTATAATTTTGCAACCCTTTTCCATGCCAACGGCCAAATATTTGGCCATTGCCATGCCTCAGGATTATAATACATGCTTTACTTTGAGCTGTCATGCCTCCATTTTAATTTTTGCAGAAATTTATTCAGCTAGTAGCCGAATACATTTTTGCAAGCTACAGTATTCTGCCACGGATGCTTGCCTGCTTGCTGGATCACTAATTGACCTCATTTGCATGGTTTTCACCAGCAAATGAGGTCATTAGCATAATCCAGTTGTGTCCATGGCAGAATAGTGTTAGCAGGCTCGTGCACATCCCCAGCATTATTTACTGGATTGCACGGCGGCCATACTCCATGCAGGAGTGGCTGCACTATTCAGACACAGGATTTTAGCATTATTGAATCCCAGGGACTTTAAAGACCAATCTTTTTCAACTTGTCCTATAGTTATAACTTTTATTTGCTACATTTTTGCATATTTAATTTTATTTTAAGAATATATTCCTCATGCAAATATTTATCATTTGCTGTTGTATTGTCATCTTGATTCTGCATTATATTTTGTATTTAACTAATTTTTCTTGTATTGTTTTATTGTTGGTTTATTTTTTAATGTTCATTTTTGTAGAGTGTTTGGACACGTTCTAAAATTAAGATAAACAAGAAGATGAAATTCACTGGCATGCTATTTACTATGAAAAGCAATGCTGTATCTTCATAAGCAAATTAAATTGTAGTGCACAACTTTTGGCGGTATGAACAAATTCATTTACTCTCCCTTCTTGATGCAGTTCTGCTATTTGCATCTGAGTTAAAGGAAAACTCCACCCTAGAACTACAAAGGATGTTTTTTTTTTTCACTCTATCTTTGTTTCCTGACCTATTTTAATGCTTAAGTGCTTTATTTGTAATTTTAGCCTGTTTTCCACAACATGGATACCAATGGGGCTTGAGGTATCAACGTGATCTTGTACTCCCTCAACCCTTTCTCTTTCCCATAATACTTTGTATGACTCATGCCAGACTGGACTGCTTTTTTTCTGTCTTTAATCGCCCTCATTTATGTTTGTCTCAGACCTTATTTTACACTATACATAATAGTTATTCAGCTACAGCCAGAAAAGTAGCTAAACTGCATGTCTTTGTTCAGGGTTTTCTTTTGTAGTCAGAGGAACTGATTCTGCAAGGGTCTCTCAGTGCAGTGACAGTTTTAATACTTCTGCAGTAGTGTGGGGGAGGGGACTCTCAATTCCTCTTAAACTACAAAAGAAAATACTGAACAAAGACCTGCAATTTAGTTACTTTTCTGGCTGTAGCTTACAGATGGTAAAGAAAATAGCAGTGACCCTCCCAAATCCCATTATATGTCAATGGCATGAAAATTCAAAGTTACTTCCTTATGTCTTGCATAAGTCATGTAAATTATTATGGGAAAGTGAAAGGGCTGAGAGAGTACAAGATTACATTGGTACATCAAGCCCCATTAGTAGCCATATTATGGAAAACAGGCTACAATTATAAATAAAGCACTTGGACTGATTTTGAGGTGTTAAAATAGGTTAGGGAACAAAGAGTGAAAAAAAGGGGGTTTTAGTTCTAGGGTGGAGTTTTCCTTTAATGGCAATGAGGTCATGCCTTTCCAGGGCAAAGTAGTATATACTCTTTTAATGGGAGGATGTGCAAACACCTCTATGCCATCAGGATTAAAGATGGTAGCAGCATTATGTATTACTATACAATACAATGCAAAGCACCAGAAGCATAGTTGGTTCAACCAGTACCCTTGAACAGTACTATGAGCCAATGCACCACCCCCTCAGATCAGCAAGTGAAGAGAAAAAAAAACACATCACTATTAATTGCCGATCACTACATTGTAAGCAATTGGTTTATTACACTTAGATCTATACCCCCCGACAGCTCTTCCAATGAAGACCACACACACACACACGGGCGCAAACACACACACACACACACACACACACACACACACATGAAATAGATGTTCCTTTAACTGGTGCACTAATCAAGTGGCCAGATGCATGACATGCCCCCCCAATGCTCTGCCAACAATTCTCATTCAATATATTTAATTAAAAACAAAATGAAAACTCTAGCAAAGCTAGAACTTCCACTGAGTGACCTCCCAAACCTCTTGTATCAGAGGCACATGGGATATATATAAATTACCCTTATGAACATCAGGTGTTTCAGCTAATTGGCGATTCTGAATGCCCATGACTTGTTTTGTCATTTTAATGGACAATTTCAGGCCATAAAGCCAAACCCCACTAGCTGTGGTTATGCATATTTCGGCCTTGTTATGACCTCATCAGCAAAGCACAAGCAGAATGTTTGACTAAGCATTAGAAACACAGGGCTGTTATACTCAGCTGATGTCCATTATCATTAGGGTCACTGCAAAAATATCCCAAATAACAAACTAAAACAGTGATTGAGAAGGTCACTGAAAAACCAATCAAGAAAAAGAAAATGAAAACTCCAGCAAAGCTAGAACTTCATTTGTTGTTTGGGATTTGCAGTGACCCTAATGATAATGGATATCAGCTGGGTATAACAGCCCTTTGTTTCTAATGCTTAGTCAAACACTCTGCTTGTGCTTTGCTGATGAGGTCATAACAAGGCCAAAATATGCATATCCGCAGCTTGTGGGGTTTGGCTTTATTGGCCTGAAATTGTCCATTAAAAAGACAAAACAAGTCATGGGCATTCAGAATCACAAATTAGCTGAAACACCTGATGTTCATAATGGTCATTTGCATATATCCCATGTGCCTTTGATACAAGAGATTTGGGAGGTCCCTCAGTGGAAGTTCTAGCTTTGCTGGAGTTTTCATTTTGTTTTTACTGATTGTTTTTTCAGTGACCTTCTCACTCATTGTTTTAGTTTCTTGTTTGGCATATTTTTGCAGTGACCCTAATGATAATGGACATCAGCTTGGTATAACAGCCCTGTGTTTCTAATGCTTAGTCAAACACTCTGCTTGTGCTTTGCTGATGAGGTCATAACAAGGCCAAAATATGCATATCCACAGCTAGTGGGGTTTGGCTTTATTGGCCTGAAATTGTCCATTAAAACAACACAACAAGTCATGGGCATTCAGAATTGCCAATTAGCTGAAACACCTGATGTTCATAAGGGTCATTTGCATATATTCCATGTGCCTCTGATAAAAGAGGTTTGGGAGGTCACTCAGTGGAAGTTCTAGCTTTGCTGGAGTTTTCATTTTGTTTTTACTGATTGGTTATTCAGTGACCTTCTCACTCATTGTTTTATATTTAATTAAAAGGAAAACATTCTCCTCTTTTAAACTGTAGCAAACTTCTTGCTACAGTTTATAGCCTGCCTGCATGGAGCACTATAATGCTCATTTTTCAGTTAAAAAAAGCCTCATTTTTAACCTGTAGCAAACTACTTGTTACAGATGCACCAAATGATTGCTATTGTTTATACTCTACCAAGACATAGCAATGCACTACAACATTCATGTTTTACTGAAAAAATCATGTCTTGTGTTTTAAACTGTGCAAACTGCTTGCTACAAATGTAGCAAACAGTTGCTACAGTTTATATCCTGTCCACAGGGAGCACTACAGTGCTCAGGTTTTAGTTATTTCTTTTAGTTTTAAATTGTAGTTAACTGTAGCAAACATTGGCAACAGTTTGCACCACAAACAGAGGGCTGCGATGCTCAGGTTTGACAGCAAAAGCAATACCAGCTTTTAAAAGCCAGTATTGCATTAATAAGAGATCAGAATGGACTGATTGTCCCCCCTCCAGCCTTCTGCTCCTGGGCCAGTTAACCCTCTGGCCCTATTCCAACTACACTACTGCAGTGCACTAAGTTAAAAGAGCTTTTGTTTGCAACTATTGACGGAGCAATAACTGGACTTAGTAGATGTAAGCTGGAGATAAAACCTGGCAGTGAATGACAGTTGACACCTGTGCATAGAATTGATTCAATCCCACTATTTTCATTCTGTTTTAGTACAATATTTAACATGGTGAACAAGCAACATGGGACTTGTGTGTTATACCAATTAAAGGTTCCTTACCATGTGTGAGACCCAAACATGAGTGATCTGAATGTGTGAAAAATAAACTGTGATGCCTACAAAAAGTTGCACCACCTATATCCTGCCACACGTTAATATATATATATATATATATATATATATATATATATATATATATATATATATATATATAGGTGTGTGTGTGTATGTGTGTGTGTGTGTGTGTGTGTGTGTGTGTGTGTGTGTATATATATATATATATATATATATATATATATATATATATATAGATAGATAGATATATATTTGCATCCATGATATCTCCTGAAATACAAATAAATGAGAACACATATCAGGATCACATACATGGAAGTACAGTAACTAGATACATGGAAGTACAGTATCTAGAGATACAGCAAAAAAGGAAGGCTATTAGTATTTCCTGCTTGATTACACATCTCATATTCAACAGTGTGCCAAACATACAAAGGTTGTAGATGCAACTAGGATAGTAGGAATAGTGACCTATTCCTGTTTGTGCTGTGACAAATACTCATGAATGATCCAATGGCGGCTGGTGACTTCAAATCAAAGGGGGCTGCAGGAGACAGTGGAATGGGTGGGGCCTACATGAAGGGGTGTGGCCAACTAAAAAGGGGTTGGGCTATACTAAAATCCACAAAAACTGGGACTTTAATATAATAAGCTGCCCTGGGTGCCACTGCCAAGCCATCATTATGAGAGTCCAATCAAGACAAAATGAAGTGTAGAAGAAAAATAAATATTTCAATGCATTGGCTACACAACAGCTTACTTAATATCTAGATGGAAATAAAAAGGTTGCGAGTAATGAAAAAGTAAATTACTTTTTAAATACATTACTGGAATGCCAGTCAAAATCAAGTATAAAAAACAAGCAGCACTCAACTCAAGCCACTTCCCCTTGCACTGCAATTTTAATTATAATTTATATTCAGCTTTATAAAAGTACCAAGTAACATGCTGAAAGTAGCAATCTCTGTGATACTCACACTTGTAAAAATGTTTCTTATCCAAAAAGACCTGCTGCCTGACAACTATCTACTTGTTTCATGGGGAAAACATGATCAAAGTAAAAACTGAACAGCAAACAAGAAACAAGCTCAAGATAAATTGCTTAAAGGATTACTGCTCAGGTTATGGACCACACATGCTAGATCGGCATTCTGTTTAGTTTATGGGTAAAGCATGCAAAGATGACTGCAAGTCTCCAACAAATGTAATGAGCTTCTGAAAATACTGTAATCCTGCCCTTTATTATAAATACTGTCGTATGCATTTCAATACCTAAGACTTATACGTTATCTAGTTATATAAATATTCTCTGCATGGCAACAACAAAAAGGCTTTCAATGTTGGCAGTGTCTTCTGTAAGGGAGGATAAAGCACATCAACCAGACAGGCTGCTTGCCACAATCTTCAAGAATATCAGTAATGTGCTAGTAGATCCACTAAGAAAGGTTTTCAACAGATCACTGACCCATTTTTAAAGTATCTTAGGACTGAAAGACAGCAGCTATGATACCCTTATACAGAAGGAGAATACGAAAAATCCAGGGAACTGTAGGCCACGTACCCTAACTACATAAGCTTTAAAACTCAGGGAGAAGGGCTCTGTAGAAAAGGCTGGTTGCTTCCCTACTTGATTTTACAAGACAACAACCAACACAGGTCCATGGCCAGAAGAAAACGTCAGGCAGAATTCATCTGGTTTTACAGCTGGGAAGCAGGATAACTTGACAAGGGACTACATGTAGATTTGTTTGTTATCATATTTGTCAAGGCCTTTAATTCAGTCCTGTGCAAGAGGCTGCTAAAATATGGAAGGAGTGAGAATAGGATTAAGAATAAAGAAATGGACTGCTGCATGGTGAAAGGTTAGGACACAGGGGTTTATCGTGAGGCAAGTAATGTGAGGAATAAAGAACATAATTAGTAGAGTAATGCATGAGAAAGGTCTTGCTTCAGTACTACAGAGCATTTATTTCAGACATATCTGAGGAGAGAAAACAGAGTGCTCTTTGCAGATGACAGAAACTTCAACACAGGAAAGATTAAGAAAGGCCAGCCATCTAGTCTAAAACATAGTAGTTGAGGTTTAGTACAGACAAATGCAAAATATTGCACCTGAGGCAATCAACTCTTGTGTGGGTGTAACAGTAGCAAAACATAAAAAGGATACGGGACTGTCAATAACATAGGTATCTGGTGCAGAGTAAGAGAACAGTGGCAGCAGTCATCAGAATGTTGAACTGTGTCCAGAAGTGGATAGATAACAGTAGCAAAGAGGTAATGTTTCCACTATACTGACCCCCAATCAGGTCACATCATAAGTAATGTGTGCAGTTCTAGAAGCTCTACAAGGGGAGGGGTATCAGATGCTGGAGGGGGTGCAGAGGAAAGCCACTAGAAGAGTCCACAGAATGGAAGGGAGAAATAGGACCAGAAGCTACAAGAACTAAAAGGTCCTCTCACTAGAGACCAGAACATATGGGGAGAATATGATGTAGGTACCCAAGAAAATGTCAGAGAGATCTGAAGGGGTTGTCCTAAATAGAAAGGACAGAAGAGGATGCATGGGGTAGAAGCAACAAAATGGAGGCACCAACTACTCTTTGGATATGTAAAAAAAAAGTTTCTCATGGACAGGGCTATTTTCTGATTGAATGCACTACCAGAATAAGTAGCAGAGTAGGAATCCATTAAGGAGGTCCAAGAAGACATGGGAAAGATGGAGAAGAAGTGAGGGTAAAGGTAGGAAAAGAGAAAAGGCAGAATGTTGAATGCACTTAAAAGGCAGACTTGACAGCTTTAGAAGCTGCTTCTGCTATCAAGAAAGTACAACGTAGTCTTCTATTTTCATAACTCTAAAAACACCAAAAGCTGCAGTGCAGGAAAATGTGAAGTCAGATTACACCTTTCCAAAACCAATTGATTTAAATTATAGAAATGTGATGGTAGAAGCATCTATGGGCCTCATAACAGTCAGAAGGAGCTAGGAATGCACGTGATGTTATGGTATCAGTGGTGTGCTCCATCAGTTTGTACATAAAAAAGTACAAATATGTATCTGTTTTGAAGAATATTTTATGCAAGTATAGGTGCAATCTGGATGCATTTGTTAGAGGGCTGCGTTGTACATTTATGCATTTTCGACCAGTAAGTTGTGCTCAAGACTGTTGAGCAGTTTTAAGACAACCATGCCCCTAACATCACATTTCAATAATTTCTGCCTAATTTCACATGTATCTTTGCTTTAACACAGTTTTATTTTTAAAATTAATATATTAGGCATTTCATTTACTTAATCATGTGTTAAACAGTGAATAACTATTCCTTTAGTAGGCCTCCTACTCCTGAAGACAGAATGATTTAACAGCTTTATTTTAAAGTAATATATTACATAGATATTCTGTTTATTTCATCATTTGATAACCAGCTGAATAGAAGCCTTACATACATATTGGCGTACCGTATTAACAATTGATCCTTATAGATAACATATTGTTTTATAGGCATCTACACGTGCATGGTGAGTGTTGTAACATCTAACTCTATTTTGCTGGTCTCTGTGTATCTAAAATGTTCAACACCTTAAATGGTTCAAAAGCCTTACTACGCAGATTAAGCTATGTGGAGTATAAACAGTTCTGACCACATGGCAATACAATACACACTGACATCATCTATGTGGTGCAGATTTTCACTGCTGCGTTTGAGAGTACTGTAAAAAAAAAAATTACATTGACTCATATCTGTATCTGTACAGAGCCGAGTCTGGCACCTACCTCAGTTTAATAACTTTTAGTTCACTTTTGACTGTGACTGTCCGTCTTCTGACTCTTCTCCTTCAGAAAGATGATCCAAAGATGCAAAGAAAGGAACTCTTTCAGTCTCTGTCTGTGTTCTGTGATTCTGATTCGATGACTGCAGCTGCCCGTAAGCAAGCCAAAGGGCAGAAGCAACTTGCAAGCTGAAAAAAACAAAGATAAGGAACTTCCGAACTTCAAGTCTTCTACTAACTTTGTCTTTCACCAAAGATAGCCAATAGCACAAGTAAATCCAAGTACTGTGCTTGGTGTGCTACAAGCTACTGATTGTTTCTCACTGTCTTTTTTGAGAAGAGTGCGAGAACCAGTCAGTAACAATCCAGCCATCCACGTCATGTACATGACTGCGGATGTGGCAGTCCAACCCCCCTTCTACTTACTGTGCGGTTAAAAAACGCATAGACTTCTGGGTATCACACTGATGCCTTCTCTCTTATATGGACTGCCTGTAAAGCAGTCTAGAGTTACCAAAATGTTCGCAAATTAAAATAAATAAATAAATAAATAAGACCGGAACTCAACAAGCATGCCCAGTTGGTCAGACTCGCTTAGAGCACATTAGCAGTGAGTCAACAAACAAAATATTTTTATTACATGTTTTTATTTTTTTATTCAAATGTAATTGGAAGGGCTGCAGTCCTGCAGTCCAATGGCACGAGCCACCACTGGTATGATCACACACCCAACACAGGAGTCCATTTTAGTTAGCCTCATAGCGGGAAACAACCTCCCATAACATATGTTTAAACAACAGTGCCAACCAAATAGCAGTGTACTATTACAACTGCTAACAAAGGAAGTATCCAGGGGGACCTGTGTACCTAGTTGGCACACAGCATTATACCTTTGCTGTACTCTACATCCTCTGTAGTTGTGACACAGCTGGAGATCCATGGCACGTCATCAGTGCAGTTCTAAGGAAGGCTTACTGATGCCCCCTAAGTATACTCAAATATATGCATCATGTTGGAAACAAAATATTACATACCTGATGGAATACAATAGTCCTCTGTTGAAAGATACAGCTATATGAGTATCTGTGTCAATGAGTTAACCATACAAACTAACTCTCATACACACTGATTCCACTAGCTAGGAGTTTGCTTTTTTAAGATTGTTCTCATTAGCAAGTGATTGCCTCTGAACCAAGGAATGCTACATGCAACAATACATAATGCCTCAATGTAGATTCCATCCCCTTTCTCATATTTTGGGGTGGAAATTACTGGGATAAAGATACTATGTCAGTACAACGAAAATGTGTTTAGCAGCTACTTTTTCATACATATGTATATGCTACAGGCTGAAACTGCTGCTGTTGCTGCTGCAAGCAATAGGCATGGTCACAGAGGCTGCAGAATGTGTAGGACAACAACACTTAAGAGTAACTGTGGGATCTCTGGTAGCCTTGGTGTACAGCCAGAGCCTGATTAAGGGAACCCATCTCATTGGAAATTAAGGTATGTGTAAGTATGTTAGCCAAAGGTATCATTAACAGAGTAAAAGGCAACATGCTTGGTTTGCCATAGAACAAGGTAGGGGGTACATTAACCATTATGTCAAACAGCTGGATAACTGCCAAGTCATGGGATATGTCATGGTAGTCATCTGGCATGTGTGTTTTGGCAAACATTGCTTCTAGCATGACCTCCATATACATATGTTACTTGTGCAGCTGGGGCTGTCTGTAATATCACTAGCATATCACCGTGGGATGCAGTCTGATATTACTGGGTCTCATATGCATTACATACTTCAAAATCCTCTGTGAATTCCTACTAATGCATGACCTGACATTCTATGCACTTTCTAGTGTTGTTGAATGAATAGTTTAAACATGGTCTTGTCTCTAGGCCTTTGACTTCCATTATTTAGAAGCAGGCATTCAATCTGTACTGCTTTAGGTGGACAAATAGGTGACGGGGCATTCATACATATCAGAATTTATACTAGTGATATATACATATAGTACATTATTTTAAATGCTAGACACAGCTATATTTGCACCCAGTACCATGTGGACCAAAAATTAATGTTTTCAAGGCATTTAACAAATTCAGCTACTGAGTCACTGTTATTGCAGGTGTATTTTTACATGTTGTAGATATAATTGCACACTTACCTGCTATTACATACCTCACTTACATCTATTATTATGTGTATGGCTTTATAGTGATGTATTTCTCTACCAGAGTCCCACTTAAACTCCTATTTTCCATTAGTCTTTTAGAAGGTGTATTTTTACATGTTGTAGATATAATTGGACATTTTCTTGCTGTTACATACCTCACTTACATCTGTTATTACGTCTATGGCTTTATAGTGGTGTATTTCTCTACCAGAGTCCCATTTAAGTTAAAGTACTGTTTTTCCATTAATCTTTTATCAGATTTGCATGATGCAACTCAATGCACAGCATCACTTAAACATGCTTAACGATGAGAAAATGACAATTGCTATGTTTTGCTTATAACAGCTGTGTTAATTAACTGGCTGTGTGGCTTGGCAGATTGATGCACTGTTCTTCAGGTGTTATGCTGCAGGATTTGAAATAGGGCACAGGTGTAATTTTTGAACATGATTACTATGTTTTCAAATGCATATATCAATAAACCTCCATTCAGCATAGCTTAGTGATGCTGTAACACTGCACCATGCAAAAATTCTTTAAAGAAAAGAAAAATTGGGGAGATAGGACAGTGGTGAAATCGAGTGCAAGCAGGAGGAAAAACAGAGTGAAAGACAGGTAGGTATGTGCAGAAAGGGTATAGGAAAGAGCCATAACTATTCATTTATTCAACAGAAACAACTGTGCACATTAACAGTTTTTTAGCTGAATTTGGACTGTCACCCACTGAAAGAGTTGTGATGACAGCATAAGTGTATTGTCAAGCCAATTGGACCAAATTAAGTATGTCCAGTGGACACATGTTAGAAATTGAGAACTATGTATGGGACAATATTTTTTTTGGAACAGATGCCCATTTTTTTAAGGCTAGAGTGGGATGTTGTGGAAGGGACATGAGTATGTGTGGGGAGTGTAAGTTGAGAAGGTGAGGAAGCTTTGGCAGACAGACAAGACAGACAAGAGAGGAGACAGGTTTGTTGTGTGACACAAGATGGGGATGAGCACCTGGGTTGCAGAGGGTGATGTGGAATCACAGTCCCAAGGATGTCAGACATGGTAGCAGTGTGACTCAAGTCCTCACCCATGGGACTGTCAGCACTGTACCTTTACTGCTCCTGTGGAGGCAGTGGTTGATGCTGGCATCTTCAGCAAGACTGTCCCACCAAGATGGACAGCATGGTCTTCATTCGGCATAGATGTGCACCAACAGATTGGTGCACAAGCTTACGCACCATGCCTGGCAGTTGGTCTTGGGTGACAAAAGCACTCCTTCCACCTCTACTCCCAGAGCGGAACCACCCCCAGCCTGTGGGGCTGGTATTACCCAATGGAGCAAGTAGTGCAGAGGCAGCACAGGGGGCAGCACCAGGCTGTGGCCCAGATGTGCTTGTCACTGGTGCCTCAGTTGGGGGAGCCAAGGTAGGTGGATCACTGGGAAAAGGCCTACCTTGTTGTGCTGTGGTAAATGAAATATAAACATAAGGAAAAACAAACATAGTCAAAGCAAATGTAATTAATAACATAAGAGAAAATGATAATGAGTAATGGAAACAAACTGAAAATAATATAATGAGAAACACAACAATAAATAATGTAAATGAAAGTCTTTTAACAGCAAAGCAGTATTAAATTATACATAAGGCCATCATAAGAGGTAATAACAATATGATAATATCAAATGATAATAAGAAATATATTTAATAAATAAAACAAGAGAATGGGTGGGGTGAGAGAAAAAAGAACATTAGTAACGTCACAGATATTATAACTACTCAGACTTCAACTGCATACTTCTAGATATTTTACATTTCACTTGTGAGAACACTGACTGCTTATATTGTATATATGATGTTCCACATACATACCTCTTGACCTCTTAGCATGGGACATTATGGGCCAAGCCATACATAATGGTGGTACAAAGGCAGAATGACAGGGACCATTTTTACATAGTGCTCATTCAATAGTAGCAAGGTGTTCTGATAACAGGTTTGCCATTAAATTGCATTTCAAGTGATGTCATATATCTGCAAATCAGAAGACCAGACATATGGGGAATATTCATCACATTCTGCAAAAATCATGATTGTTGAGAGGTATGCTTGTGTACATTGATTACGCTTAACAGCTGGACATTTCTCAGTTGGCTGGTATGGGATTAGAACCCACAAACAGTGAATACAGAAATACTGAAAGTATTATTTTTAAAAATAAATTATCCAACCATCATTTCCTTTTAAACCTTTATTGATTCATGTTGTGCCAAATCTTGCATTTACACACATGCATAGCTGTGTAGGAGTTTTGTTACCTTACACGTTTGCCCTGTTCATTTATTGACTGCAACTTACAGCAACAATACCCACAGTCAGGGTCAGGCAACAAGGAATAACATGAAATTCCTGCCTATTGGCCTTTAAATAGGATGCATTTCTGCCCTTGCACATCATACTGTAACTTTCAAAAAGGTGACATGTCACTTAACATTGCACAAACTCACACAAAATGTGTTTAAGCAAAGCTTAGCAATGCACAAACTGGAAAAGACCATTGACCATGTTTAAGTGCTGCTTAGCATTGTGCAGCTTTTCTAAATGTAACAATTATTTAAAGTCAACTGATGTTTCAGTCACTTGAAACAGTTTCACAGCAGTATATGTAAAAAGTATTACTGCCCAGGACTCACTACACTGGAGTTCATAACTCAACCTATCTAGCCACCGGGATACTGAAGGGAACTTGTATATCTTCAGATATACTGTGAAGGTGCCTGTAAGCATAGTGCATCTTTGCTGCATGGGTTTGCACATTGCTAAGCACTTCAGAACTCCAACAATTGAATTCATCTGGTTTTCTAATTTTAGCTGTCTAGTGGATGTCTAATGCTTAAGTACGCTAAACTACTTTTAGTTAAGCAACGGATAACTGCGGTGGTGGTGCTGCAGTAGCGTTGTCGCCTCACAATAAGATGTTGTCCTGTTCGATTCTCAGCTAGAGTGTCTTCTGTGTGGAGACGTGCATGAATGGGCGTACCTTCGTTGAAGGTTGTGCGTCATGGCCGGCAACTCGGCACATAAAAATCTACTGCCAATCATTAGTGGACCGGAGTTCCACTGTAGCGACCCTTAACCAGAAAAAGCCAAAAGATACAACAACAACAACAAGCCGCATCACACAAACAAGTACATCTAAAAAAAAATGTAAAATTGAATGCATCCAGTTTCTATTTTTAGATGTCTAGCGGATGTCCAATGTATATATGTGCAAAGCTAAGCTTAGTTGAGCAATGCACCACACCAGACAAACAAGCACATAAGCATAAACAAATAAAAATCCAATTGAATGAAATAAAATGTCCTGTACACCTTTCAGTCAAGGTTAATGGGCTGAACGGTATGTGGCTGTGCAATCAGTCTTACACGGATTCATTATCAGTGTTACTGTGACCTCCCTTAGGTGCGCACCATAATTAGTATGTATGGAATGTTGCCAAAGAAGAACCATGGCCATGTACATGGATACATTCCATTTAGGCTCTACACAGAGCCAACATGGACTTTATTGAATCCTGGGGTTAGTTTTAGCATGCATTTTCTGAAGGAAATATTACTGGAACTCAACTTTATGGCATTAGTTATTTACTTCAATCCCCAATGATTGCCAATAAACCACAAATTTGATGAGTAAGGGACCAAAAAATGAGATAATTATCTGTACATTTTTTTAAATCTTATATTTTGGACATAAAATACTTCCTTCAACACCATTTACATATGCTACATCCATTGACTCTTTATGCAGAGAAACCATTCTACAACAAAGATAAAAAAAATAGTAATAAGTAAAACATAACAATTTTATAGAAAGCCCATTCTCTAAAGCTCAATAATTCCATCCAGGGTGCATGTTATTGCGTAAATAAGGCCAAGGCCTTCGACACCATCCCCCACTCTGGAATCATAGATAAACTTACTAAGCTTGGAATAAATCCCTACGTCACTCGATGGGTTGCCAATTGGCTTACTGACAGAACCCACACTGTAAAAGTAGCCGACTCCAAATCCCAGCTCCGGACAAATGACAAGTGGAGTACCTCAGGGTTCAGTCCTGGGACCACTCTTGTTTGGCATCTACTTCTCTGAAGTACAGGCCAACACTAAGGGACTCTGGCTAACAAAGTTTTCAGATGACTGCAAACTTGGAGCCATTATTGAATCCCCAAATGATGTGGATACTCTACAAAAGGGCCTTACAGAAACAGATGCCTGGTGCCAGAGCCATGGGCTCAAGCTTAATGCCAAGAAATGTATAGTTATCCCCTTTGGAAAAAAAACATGTACCCATGAATTACCACATAGGTGGCAGGACACTAAACATCGAAAGTGTGATGAGAGACTTAGAGACACAGGTGGACAGTGGTCTCACTTTTGATAACCACATTGCCACAACAGTCAGAAAATCCTTCTTTGTGGCACACCTCATCTCTAAGGGCTTTTCATCCAGAAAAAAGGAGGTCATTGTCCCACTGTACTCATCCCTCATTAGACCCATTATAGAGTATAATGCCCTGTTTGGTATGTACCTCACAAGACATCTGCAACAGCTGGAATGGCCACAGAAATACCTCACTAAAAGAATCACAGGCCTAAAGCAGATGCCATATGCTGACCATCTAAAAAAATTCCAACTATACTCTTTGGCATATCGCCTACTCAGAGTTGATCTCTGCTTAACATACAAGGCCATGTCAAACCCTGAGCTGTTGGACATGCTCCACTTAAAAAAATCACAATCCCTCAGAGCCACACCCTCCAGGGATCTAAACCTTGTCATCACAATGAACAAAACATGCTGGAGGGATAGGTTCTTGACCCAGCGACTCCCCATACTCTGGAATAGACTGCCCATACATGTCAAGCAGAGCGTCTCATTGTCCCTCTTCAAAAGGAACCTTGATGATTGGATGGGAGATAGGAAATTCACCCTGGGGATCATGTCAGTCGCCCTGCTAGACAGGGATCCAGAGAAGTAAATATTGTGGGAAGAAATATCCAGGGAATTGTTATGGCTAGGCTTGCATAGGCCCTAGGGCCGATAGCCTAGTACCGACCTATGAACTTATGAACCTATAGATAATGCCTTTCCAGAGGAGGAGACACATCCTGTTAGCTATTATTACTTGCTGAAAACTGCGCAAATAGCTATGCTAATAGTATGAAATATTCTTTACAGTGATAATAGTCAGTACACTTCTAGTCTTTGCCATAAATACTGTAATATATTATAATGTAATGCACTCAAACCACAAACAGTATTTTGTTTAAACTTTCACAAACAAATTTTCATTTCTTGAAAACCATACAACCTAGACATACATAGTTAGAACATTTTATAACCAGGAATAAGCTTTCACACAACAAGAAGAAACTCCTCTATAAGTGTAAGTTTATTAAATTATTTTACAAAAATATAAACATATGTTTGTATAACTATCAGTACAAATAATACTGGATATTTCTCAAGGTGTGCAACTTAGTGCAAATATCAAAGACAGTTTTCTTCAACAAAAGCTAAGATTTCAACAAATGTCATGCTACAGTTTGTAAGTCACTTTGTTTCTGAAGTATTAAGTACATATGGAAATATTGCTTATTTTTATCATTACTAACAAACAACTACCAATATTCCCAGTATAGTGCGATATAAACCAGCATTGACAGGGAAGTGTCCTGTCTCCCATAGTGGTGTTTCACACCATGCTCTTCAATAAAATGTAAGAGTCTCAGTTGTGAAAATATGAACAAAATATGAAAATATGAATAATAAGTGGTAAATAAAGATTCATTTGTCTACTACAAGACATCTTAGACTAACAATCTTAGTGTCTTTTGTTAAGAACTCCATGCACTTTCTAATGCAACCTATTATTAGCTGATATGTCACTTAGTTAAAGTAGCCAGACCCAAAAATGTTCTGGATGTCATAATGAGATATAAATGTGAACTGGAAGTATACAAAAAGGCATTACAGGCTTGAGTGAGTTAAAGTATGCATTTCCAATTGACATTCAAAAGTGATTACAAACCCAAGATGTGTTATGCCACTGCTAAAATAAATCCCAGCACATCTACTTAACATTTACACAATTTTAGCATTAAAATCAACTCTTATGGCTTGTGGATTGCCTTAGGTTAAGTCCCTTGACCTACATATTATAACTGCATGAGCCAGAACTGGCTTGCATTTGTAAAACCTCTATAGCCAGCCATTCTACAGGATAAGATTAACTCATTAACACCTCTGTGGTGTGGGATGTCACACATTTAACTGCCTGCACACATCTTGCATTCCAGAGCATTTTCTGAAAAATAAATATACAAAGCATAAGATAAAAAAGTAAATATTTTGTGAGTAAATAAATGTATTAAAACTACACAAATAGCAATGTTATCAGTTAGAAGTACTCTGTACAGTGATAATAGTGCATTTATAGTATTCTCAAAAAATACTATACTATATTATAATGTACACAGACCCAAAATTATTATTTTTGCTAAACTTTCACAAACAGTGTCACGTCTTGGAAACTATACAACCAAGATATATATTGTTAGAATGTTTTTATTAACCAGATATAAGTTTTCACATGACAGCAAAAAATTCCTGCTTAAGTACATGTTTATTGACATATTTACAGAAATATGAAAACATATTCACGAGTCTATAATTAGCAATATAAATAACACTGAATATCTCTCAAAATGCTGTGCACCTTTCACTGAGGTGGAAAACGACCTTTTCTCATTAAGGCCTTGTGACAACACTGCCACGTCCTGCTGTCCAGAGGAAGGGCAAATAGGTAAGAGCGTGCAGTCTTGTGGGATGGACTGGTGCATAACATTAATGCCATGGGTCACCAAAATCACACATATGGGCATGTGCGACACAGTTCCACAGATATGATTCACCCGACATGCAGACATGCAGTGGACATGGCTAGGGATCGTCAGGTCACTGGTGGTGGGCCTGCAGCAGAACAACCTCTTTCAGCCACAGAAAAGTTCCTAATGAACTTTGCAACACAGGACAGCTCCCAGACATCCATCACTGTATATGTCATGGATGTGGGTGCCACCATTTCAACTCAAGAGGGGTACCCAGGTATGTTTAGTCTGATCAGTATTGGAATACTGTAGCATTCAGCATGTTAGGGTGTACATAGTTTTACATAGGTGTCAGGTGTTTCATTGGGGGGAGGTCAGCTGCAGTTTTAAGCTCATGCACAGTTTGTGACCCACATACCTGTTAACACAGCAACTACTGTAAATGTGAGCTATTTGGATGTATTACCCCTGTTATACTGTAACATGTGCTGCTGTTTACATTACCTCTCCCTCAAACTTTTACAAGACCATCAGAAATAGAAAGAGGTCATGCTCCTACTGCTGGTAAGCACAAAACTGTCTTGTCAGATGTAGATTTAGTTCAATGTATTTGCTAAAGTGTTACCTCAGGTCTCCTGGCTGAATTGATGTACTGTCTGCATGATTGTCAACTGTATAGATATTTTCTGACTGTACACAGTTTAGATTCATACCTATGCCTTGTATGTGTGACCATAGTGATTGATTTGATGATATTGTCAGGACATTATAGAGTGCCATAACTGTCAACTGTGCAGAGTTTTTCAGTATGTCAACACTGAACATCATTTATGTTTTACTCATGAGATTCTTGTTTAAACAACTTTTAATTCCAAATAATTACAGATTTGGGTTAGAAAATAATGTCCTCGTGTTCTACTATATGAGGTTTGGGGTTATACAAGTCTGTAAGAGTGACAACAGTATATAAAGTTTTACATATATTGCAACATAGTACTGCAGAGCATAGTAGTGTAGGTATTAATGTAATGCTTTTCCCTTTCTACCACAGGTGACCAGGGAGGTTGGCCTTTGCCCTCTACACAACCTGATTTCAATGTCTCTCCAGACTCTGATGATGATGGTGACCAAGGTGAGGCACAGCTGGAGATTGCAGGGGCTGAATCTGACAGCGAGGATGACATCCCTAATCCACCCTCATTATCACCGTATACAGCCAGTATGCCTACGTATGCCTAGTCCCAAGTGGCCACACATATTAGACAGTCAGAGGGTGGGGATATTGAACAGGGAAGTATGGCTACTGTGGCTGCAGTGACTGTCAACACTGGCCATAGCCAAACAGTTGGTGAGGTTCCAAACAGGCAGCTTGAAAGGGGAGCTCGTAGGAGGTTTGCTGTCTTTCCATCATCTGTTGCAGGTGCCTCATCACGTGTCACTCAGCATATGTTTATGGACTTCCTGGAGGTACAGGCATGTTCAGAAAGGAGCTTTCAATGAATGCTCAGGGTTATGAAGCAGCACAGTCTGACATCTGTGGCTGCCTCCACCATGTTGCTGATACCCTAGAATGGTTGACTGATGCAGTGGAAAGACATTGGTCTGAGACAGATCACACACTCTCTGTGTTGGAATGCACATTTATGTGGTGGAATGTCTGGTTGGAGTTGAGCGTTGGCCTCATGGGCATAGGTCAGCAACTACATCTGCTGACAGTCACTGTGGACATGCACAATCATGTTCCCATAGTGGCAGTACATCCAATGCACCAGAGGGTAATGTGCTGTCCACACCAAGATGTGGCAGATCATGGGCGTGTGGTCCTGGGCATTCCTGTGGGGGACACATTCCCAGCAGACAGCAATCACCCTGCATTAGTAGCACAGTATCTGATCTTGGGAGTGGCGGTGCCAGTGCAACTCTTGGCAGAGCTAGTTCACTTGTTTGTTACTTGTACTGGTCATTTGAAGATATGTACATTGCCATCTATAATGATATACCATAATAATGTGTGTACGCTTTGATGGATGCTGTTGTAATGGCTGTGTAGTCACAAAATGACAGGTGTCTCATAGAAAGGTTTATGTTTCACTTTAAGGATTGTGTAGGACATACCTGTGGGTGTACATCTAATATCAACCCATGAACGTCAGAGCACAGGATTGAATATCAGCACAGAAGAAAAATGGCATCAGAAAGGTAAAATAGTATAGGTCCATGGGTTTATAGGTTCATATGTGTTTAATAGGTTAACAAACACAAGGGCTTCTTTAAGCCTAGTCATCCATCCCTAAACTCTGTCAAGGTCTGATACCCTTGATAAGCGTAAGCAGGGTTTTGGGAGCTGAAACATCTATAAGCTGGGGTGTGGAGATGAAACATCTACAATTTCCTTGTGTCCATTAGAGACAGTGACCCAAAACCAGGTATGATTCTCCTGTTCCCATCCAATTGTATAACTTGCACTTGATTTGTGTTAGGACGGAACTCTGCTTCACATGGATGGAGACCATGTTCCATATAGGCTGTAGTCTCTAGGTTACATACCTGTCTCTCCACCATGTGCTATTTACACCACAGGGAAGGTGTAGGTCTGCAGAACAGGTAATATTGGTGCTATTTGTTTTATGGATATGCAGGAGGTCCACAGTGGGGTTTGACACCAACCTGTATGTCAGGCATACACCTCCCCTACAAAGTATGTAGAAGACAGAATAAACAGATAGGGCATTGATTCAGTCTGCATAGGACATGTTATGTACACCATGTAGTGGTTTAGTGAGGGACCTCTGTGGATGTTACAGTTGTTGGATATGACTGGTAAGTTACATACCAAAGGTAGCATTGCACTCAATAATAGGTCTGAGGAATGCTGAATACAGTGGAACAATGGCTTATTTGGATTTACATGCCATACCTTTATTTATAGGTTGTACAACATAGAATGATTTCTTCAGTATTACAGACACATGACAGTTAAAGGCCAGATCACCATCTATGTGTCCATAAGTCCCTGATGACTGGATCAACTGTTGGAGGTGTGCTATCAATACAATAGTTACCAGGGGTGAATGACTTCCCAAAGGATAGTATTGTGCATTTCCTGGCATTTAGTGTTCATCCATGGCTCTGTCAACACCTGTATGTCTGTGTCAGCCCCTCCTGGATAACATTTGTGTCTGTGTGGGATTCAGTGACAGCTCTTAATTTGCAATCATTAGTAAATTGAGTATGCCAGTGACCACTGACAGTGTGCATGACTGCAGAGAAGTAAGAGTGAGTCCATTGCTGACTGGCCTCGTTGTACAGGTAGACTCCCCAGTGATAACTTCCTGGATCCTGTCTGTCAGCCACTTGAGTATTCAATGGCTGACAATTTAGTTTGTACCTAACTTCTTGAGTTTGTCAACAATGCCTGATGGAGTTATAGAGTCACATGTCTTGTCAGGCCATAGTAGGTGGAGTGAATAATTTTTCCCTCTTCCATTGCTTTGGTTACCTTCTCAAATAGGTACACCAAGTAGGGTAGGCATGATCTGCCCTTAACAAAACCAAACTGAGTTTGGTCCAGTATCTGTAGATGCACTACATCTCTATTGAACATTTCCAGGATAATTATTTTCATGGCTTTACATATCAGGCTACTGAGACTTCTGGGTCTGTAGTCTGTAGGGTGTGTAGATGGCCCACCTTTGCGCGGAGGGTTGACCGTTGCTGTTCTCCATTCACAAAGCATGCTGTCTGTTTGGTGGCTACAGTGAAATTCTAATTCCAGAGGCCCTAAAAGGTCATCTTTCATGCTATATAGAAGGCATGCTAGGATATGGTCTCAGCCCATTGATGCAGTGTACTTGCTCATAGAGAGACCATTAAGGACCTGATCCAAGTGATAGTAGGAGTACTTACATTTGATGGTATTTCCAAAGAGAAAGTTGAGGGGAGAGAGGGTAAGGTTGGGGCCCAATTTATGAGTCAGGAGGTTTGCTGTATCATCTGCCTCATTATAGGTGGTTCCAATTATAATGAGATATGCACACAATTGTGTCTTACCTTTGCGGTTGCAGAAATAGTTAAGGTATGCTTTGTGGTTGTCCTTTGCCTGGAAGCCCAAACGTACATCAAATCTGGCTGTGGTAGAAGTCGTTTTTCCTTTAATTTACTTGTTTATTTTGAAAATGCTTTTATCTTGCTGTGTGCTCCACCCCTATGATGTGCCATGAGTTTCTTCCTTCTGTTATGCAGCCTATCAACTCTGTGATTCCATCAGGGTGGCTTGATTTTGAGTTAGGTCTGTTCTTCTTCCTGGTGGGTACAGCTGTCTCTATGCATCTAGTAACATGCTCATACAGGGTTTCTGTGAACATGTCTGCATTGTCCAGAGTGTTGTCAGTGTTTATGGGGGCTTGAGATTTCAACAGTGTATCACCTAATAGCTGGAGGTCAGCCTTACAGTAGTTTCGGAATATTCCATGTGTAGAATGGGATCCATGTTTTATTTCTACTTCAAAGGAGACCACTTATGTTTGGACCTTACCAGGGAAGACATTATAGTACGGGCTGTGCATGACTCTGCCATATTGCTGAGGCCCACACCCAGTATGGTTGGTCCCCTGGTTGGTGTACTGGCCATCCGGTCCAGGGAGTTACTGTTTACAAAATCCAGGAATCTCTGTGCCTGTATGTTTGGTGTTGTATAGGCTTTCCAGTTTATAGTGGGACACTGGAAGTCGCCCATGTATATGGTATTGCATGGGATGGCTAGTGTTTCCAATAAGTTTAAATACATGATATGGGTTTCCTGGGCCATAAAGGGGGCTTACAGCTTGCATGGGTGTATTATTGAATTTTGCCTATTGTGATTTGATCCAGGGGCAGCTAAAGTGCTTTGTCCTGTTTTACCAGCCTTGAGGTATCTTTAGTTTTAATGTACATTGAGACATCTCCACCTTTAGACCCTGCCTGTGAAGTAGGTGGTCTAACTGTGTGGAAGGCATAATAACCTTGTACTGTTGTTGTGCTCTCTGCAGGTTTAATTCATGTATCAGTAACTGCACAAATGTCTTCTGAGAGTTCAAATAGTATCTGTAAGCATAGCCTAGGGAAGTATGTCAAAGGTCGTGTACTCCCACAGTGACTATGACTGGGTCATATAATGGGATCATCGTAACTTAGTAGGCTAATGGCCCTAGGGCCCTTACAAGCCTAGACAAGTTATATCCTTATTTCCATGATTAGCAGCAATTGGCCCTGTCCAAGACGGATACAGGTAGAACCCCCAGGGTGAATTTATGGTTACATGTCCAATCATCCAGAGTGTGTTTGAAGAGGACCAATGTGGTGCTGTTTGACATGAAGTGGAAGTCAATTCCAAAGGTGTGGTAACCTCTGGGAGTCATATCTGACCTTCCAGCATGTTGTATTACTGTCACATACCAGGTTAAGGTGTATATAGTGAATAAACCGTGTACCATTTGATTTACAGATATGCAGCATTTCCAATAAAGCCTGGTCACAGATTGCCTTATATGAAAGGCATAGATCTCTTCTGTGTAGTCTGGAAGAAACAGAATAAAGTGACAGTGATTTCAGGTGATCCACATAAGACAGATGCTGAAATCCTTGAATTATCCATGTGAGGAACCTTTGTGGTCTCTCCAATTGCTGCACGTGCTTGCAAAGGTGCATACCAAAAGAGACATTGTATTCCATTATTGGCCTGACGAGAGGAGAATGCAGAGAGGTTATAGCTACTTTTACTCTTCTGGGTGCAATGGTCTTATTTATAAGATAATCAGTATAGAATGCCCCTTTTACCACTGTGATTAAAGATAAGGTTACTGTCAAACTGTGAGACCAGGTCTCTTGCCACCGAATGCATATGTAAGGTTTTTTAATTGATATGTGAGTTAACAGGAAAATCGTACTTACTGAGAGGGATGTTAATACAGTTTTGCTGCATTGAGGTTAAGGCCATGAATTTGGCATTAATCATTTGTGTGAGTAAAGCCCTCTTGTAGGATGTTGTCATTTTCTGGAGCTTCTATGACCACTCCCAGTTTGCAGTCATAAGCAAACTTGTCAGCCACTGACCTTTAATTTTAGCTTGTACTTTGGAGAACTATATCCCAAACAGTAGAGGTGCCAGGACTGATCCTTGTGGAAAACCACTGGTCATAGGTGTGCTGCTAGAGGTGGATTCCACTATTTTCACTCTGTGGATTCTATCAGTGAGCCAGTTATGACCCTTCTTATGATATAAGGGTTGATACCTAGTTGTGTGTCTTTGTCAATGATGCCTGAGTGGGGGATAGTGTCAAACACATTGGCTATGTCTAGTTAGGCTGTATGCTCAGATTTCCCCTTGTCCAGGTCCTTGGTGACTGACTCAAAGAAGTCCACAATGTTTTACAGGCATTATTTCTCTTTGACAAATCAAAACTGACTAGTGCCAGCTGTTTGCAGCTTACCTATATATCTTTGTTGATAAAATCCATGATGATTCACTCCATGGCCTTGCAGAAAAGGCTAGTCAAGCTCATAGCTTTATATTTCCTAGGGTCAGTGGAAGTACCTCCTTTGTGCAAAGAAATAACGAGGGCCATTTTCCATTAATCTGTGACAAAGCCAGTGCTTAGACTACATTTGAAAGGAATACCTAATGATGTTGTTAATTCCTATTGGAGGACATGTAGGACACAGCCTGGGATGTTATCAGGTCCCATAGATACTGTGTGTTTGGTCTTAGAGAGGGTGTTTACGACTTTCTCTTTAGTGATACAGGTTGCATGTATATCATAGGGTACATGTGGTGGGGACAGGGCCGGTGAGGTATTCACAGAACCTGTCAGCTGACAGGTGAGCTATTTCCACAGGTTCAGTGTATGCGCTGTAATTAGCTACCAGTTTGGAACAATACTGGCCCTGTCCTTTTAGGTGACAGATAGAACTATATAACACCTTTTTGTTGTTCTTTGTGGAGAAAGCTAATTTGAATTCATAGTTTGCTTGTGAGGACTTCACAAGAACTCTTATTGGCTTGTTTAAGCTGAGTAGGGAGTGCTTCCAGTTTAGGACTCACTCCCTCTTAGTCTTAGACAGCTATTTTTTCTTATTATTGTAAAGCCTGTTAATGGCAGTTGTCCACCAAGCAGGTTTGCTCTTCCATGTGGAGGTTGTTTTGGTACTATCAGGTATGGCCAAGTCAATACAGTTAAACAGATGTGTGTATGGCACGTTGGTGTATATCTGGCCATAGTTGTCAGTTCCATCTCGGGGGGGGGGTGCAGTACAGCTATTTATACCATCACGTAAGAAGTAATTATGTGATTTGGAGAAGTGTTTTAGTTTATTTGACAGTTAGGGGGTATGTGATACATGTGACTGACTTGTGGTCAAATCTTACTAGGGAAGACCTCATAGTGGAGGTGTTAAGAGTTTGTTTGTGTCTTTCGGCTTTTTCCCGGTTAGGGGTCGCCACAGCGGAACTCCAGTCCGCTAATGATTGGTAGAAGATTTTTACGTGCTGAGTTACCAGCTCTGATGCACAACCTTCAACGAAAGTACGCCCCTTCATGCATGTCTCCACACAGAAGACGCTTTAGCTGAGAATCAAACGGACAACGTTTTGCTGTGAGTTGACAATGCTACCGCAGCACCACCACCGCAGGTGTTAGTGTGGCACCCCATATTGGTAAGCACCAAATCCAGGATGTTGGCACCCCTTGTGGGGGTGCCAACCAGCAGGTCCAGTGCATTGGTGTGAACAAAGTTGAGGAACCTTTGGACAAACGAGTTACACCTTGAGTAATTTACCCGGTCAATGGATGGGTATTTAAAGTCACTCAAAGCCAGGGTGTTTGGATGTATGTTGATAGACCCAAGTAGTTCCAAATAGGCAGAGTGGTTGTTCTGATTCACAAATTATGTCATGTAGCTGGCAATGACTTGAATTGGTGTCCTTTCAACAGTTAATTACACCTGAAGTATTCCTAGGGAATCCTAATGTGTAACCAATCTGGATGTGTATTCATCTGTAATGACTATGGAAACACCGTCTCCTTAAATTTTCATGCCTTTGGTTTGTGGTCTGCATGTGTGGAAGGAGGTGTAGGCTGATATGGCTGGCATGCTCCCCACAGCTGTGAACCAGGTCACCATGACTGCACAAATGTGTAAGTCTTCCAAGGTGAGGACTGATTCCAGTGAGTGGAGTCTCATGTTAAGACACCTAGCATTTAGCAGCATAAGCTTGAGGTTGTTGTAATATATAGTTTTTACATCTGGGATTTTGTCCTTGAGACACTGTCTAAAAAGGTCACTATGGTAGTGGCAAGAGCCTTGGCCAGTAGCCGAAATCCCAGGGCTGGCAGATGAAGACCATGTGTGGCAAAGCATCGGGGTCTGCTGATCATATTATCCCAAGCTGACAGATACTGTATCACCTTAGAATGACAGTAGAAACTGAGGTAATTATTGAGGTCACTCATTTTCCGTTTGTATTGAGCATCACCCTAGGTAAAGGTAAAAAGTAATTTAAGGCTAGGGGAATACCTGCCTGAAACACATAGTCCAACAGTTCAGTCATCTTTCTCTACATATAGTCCAGAGAGGTACATCTCAAGTCATTCACACCAACATGAACTATGACGGTGCCTGTTTTGGGACATATGAGTGCATGTGTGATATGCCAGATCATGTCACCTGACAGACAGCTGACCATGACCTCCTCCTTATCCAGTCTGGTGAGAGGGACATCTGTGTGTCTCACAATGGAATCCCATGTGACTTTTTACTCTTTTGCCTTAAGGGCTTGAAAGGTGAGAGACTGGAATGAGAACTATCAAGTGTGTTGCATTCTGCAGTTGATGCATTATATGTAGCATGGTTATGTTTGTGTTTGGGAGGTCTCTGGTGTTTACATATGCTTCTGGTGACGACTTCTGTATATGTTGGTATGTATGATGTGGGTTCGGGTGAAGTGGAAGGTGAGGTGTGCATGGTGACAACCTGCTCATTGTCATATGTGCTGACTGATGTATGAGAGAGCATGTATTCCAGGTTGTTAATATACTTGTATCTCTGACATGTTGAGCTTGTGTTACTTGTGGCCCAATGTCATGAGTGCTTACATAATGTGACAGATCACAGCTGCAGATATGCAAGTGACTGTGCATTTCTTCTTATTCAGCTTGCTGACAAGGACATCAGTATGTCTCTCAATGAAGTCTGCAATGACTAGAATGTTGGATTGTGTGTCAGCTTGCCTTATGGGCTTATAAGTTGGTCCTCCATGAGATGAAACTCTATGTGTTGATATGTGTGTTGTTTTCACAGAGTGCATATGGGGCTGCTGACGGAATTTGTTATCTGGACTTTCTCTATGAGGTGTTTGTGATTTATGTAGGTTACATGTCAATGACTCAACTCATGTTTACTTTGAATTGTATGTGATGGATGTGGCATGTGTAGCACTGACTACCTTACTGACATTACAAGTACTTTTATATGAGAGCTTTGCCTCCAGTGACATCATGTATATACATCTCTGATATACCATATCAGTTTGTCTGAGAATGAAGTGGTTGTCAGTAAACATGAAGCAATTTCTACATTGCCTCCGGATGCCCATATCCACCAAGATGGTAAAGGTCACAGTGGGAAATGTCATATCTATGGCAACAGATACTTTTTTATTGATTAAACAGTTGTACTGAGAATATCAGTCAATGTCACAAGTATCTGTTCCGCAACTATGGGGACAGTGCTTGTAACTGCATGATGATTGTTCTGTGTGCAACTTGGTATTGGAGTTAATTCCATCATTGTTTCCAAGAACAATGTCACCCAAGTGTGTCTGAGTCTGTACCGAGCACTGCCAAATATTGGAAAGGAACCTAATGCATACACCCTGTAAAGTTAAGGATGGAGTATTTAGTCAGTTATTCTGAAGTTAGACACTAATCAAGCAGTGCTCACTGAAAACAAACAATTACATTGTGAAGAATGCTGAAAAGAGGGGAGATGCCTAAATTGCTGCTGCCTGGCTACTACTACTGCTGGTCTCACCATGGCCTTGCACAGTTGGGATACCAAGTTCCTATTCTTTTCCTCCACCAGAAGCAAAACATTATCACCAAGCTTAAGATAAGAAGCAGGCCACAGCCTGCTTGTTGATCTACACACTTGTTCCAGATGATGCAAGGCTATCTAGACTTGTTGTAGCCTTTTTCAGGTAGATGCCTTGATTCGCAACCAGACCAGTCATTTGACTTTTGTATATATTATACCTTGAGTTCCAAGGCTCGTAGGATTTGACTAGGGTACTGACCTGATGGTGATTAGGAGCACAGCTGTTGAATCACAATATAATGTTCAATGTCAGGTGACATACATGTCCAAGGTTGATCTAGCAAGCTCCACAGTGGCAGTGATCCATGTTATATAACAGTTTTGCAGCAATTCTTGCAGCCTGCCCTTCAACAGTGTAATGGTATTGATCTGTGTGACATGGATGTGAGGCCTACTGCAGAGGAGTGGCCAACTTTGGGCAAGGATTTTGTCCCTCCCAGATGTCCTAGGTACGTCATACTGTATAATTATATCCTCTGTCTCACTGAAACCTGGCTTAAACCAGGTACCAGAGACAATGAAATCACTCCTCCTGGCTATAGCACTTTAAGGCAAGATCGTCTTAACAAAAAGGGTAGGGGAGTGGCCTTACTTTACAAATCCCAACTGCAGGTGGCCTTAATTGACTCCCTGCCTCCCTCCCCAGTCAATGCTGAAATACTCTGTAGCAAATTCCAAGTAAATAAGAGCAAAGCCATTTATATAATATGTTCCTATATCCCTCCAGGTAATAACTTAAACACACTTGAAAATATTCTTAGCTGGGTCTCCTGTAGCTTTCCTCAAGAAACCATAATCTTAGGAGATTTTAATATTGATTGGAATTCCTGCATATCTCCCAAACCCACCTTTCACCTCAATCTCTTTAACTTTCAACAAACCATAAACTCCCCTACTAGAATTCACAAATCAACCAATAAACAAGCCATCCTGGACTGGATATTGATCAACAATAATCCCCTCTCATATAAAACTGGAATACTCCCAGACAATATCAGCGACCATCTCCTCACCTACATCACTAAACAAAAAAATAACAATCTCAAACAGGCTAGTTATCGTACTGTACATAACAAAAAAAACTTTAACCTTCCTACTTTCCTTAATGAACTCAAAGAATGTAACTGGTCAGCTCAAAAACACCTCCCACTTCATGAAGCAGTTACCCATTTCAACAACACTTTCCTACAAATTCTCGAGCGTCATGCCCCCTCTCGCTTAATTAGAATAGGATCCAAAGCTGCCCCTTGGCTTTCTAAAAAAAGCAAACAAACAATGCTATTAAGGAATAAACTATGGACAAAATGGAGACCACTAAAAACCCAACTGACCATCAAAACTTCAAACACCTTAGAAATACTACAAAAAACTCACCTATCTTGATAAAAAAATTATTACCTTCAATATCAACAAAACCAAAATCACAACCCTAAAAATTCTGGTCAGGAATCAATAAACTGCTCCATCCAGGGAATACCAAAACACCTACACCAGCTAACTTAGCTCAGACCCCACCCAATATAATAGCCAATACATTCAACAACTTCTTCTCTGAAACAGTCACCTCTCTAGCAAACACCATGACTCCCCTCCCTTCCCTTCAAAGACCTCTCCTCAAAATAACACCCCCACTCTAAAATTTAGTACAGTCTCCACAACCCACATACGTAAGTTACTCTCAAAACTTAAACCATGCACCCCTTCAGCCGACAAACTACCAGCTGAATATCTGCAACTAGCAGCAGCAGAACTAGCTTACCCAGTCTCCATCTTAATTAACAGAACAATAACCGAATCTACTATTCCATCCTGCTGGAAAGTCTCCCATATCATTCCTCTGCATAAAGGAGGTAACACTAATGAACTTTCTAATTTCCGACCTATAGCCCTACTATCTCCACTATCTAAAATTATGGAACGTTGTATACACCATCAACTCTTACATCATCTTTTGCAAAATAGCCTACTCGTAGACTCCCAACATGGTTTTAGGCCCTACCATAGCACTTCCACTGCCCTTCTCTCCTTCACAGACATGATCAACAAAAATCGCAATAACAACCTTTTCTCCTCTGCTTTATTCCTGGACCTCTCAAAAGCCTTTGATATGGTCAACCATCAACTACTCCTAGACACTCTGAAATCTCTCTCACTTGACTCTTTGGCATTACAATGGTTTGACTCTTATTTGAAAGATAGAAAACAAGCAGTCCTCTGGGACAGCCATATATCCTCTCAGCTCCCAGTCACTATCGGTGTCCCTCAAGGATCCATCTTAGGTCCCCTTCTCTTCTCCATCCCCCGGATTCATGAAGCTCGGCGCAAGGCCGGTGTAAGGCCTGCACTGGCCGTGTGGCGTATATATGGTGTAGTAGCGCCATATGCATATTAATGAAGGTGCGCTGCCACCACATCCACGTGCATAGGACACGTGCGCTAGTGCATGCGGCATTACTAAGCTGTGCCCGGAGGCGTGTCAATGTCAGCTTTCGATGAGCAACCTAAACTGCTGAATATTATAGTCCGCCAGCAATAGTAATCACACCTATCAGTGTCCGTGGATAATGAAATGTATGCAAAGCTTGCAAGACAGTTCCCGGCCACACAAAATGGAGAACCAAACAGAAATGCACGCAACACAATATGAGTTTCTGTCCATGGAACAAATGATATTTAAAATCGTGTGTCCGTAATGTACTGCACTGTCAGTAGTTATACCCAGTGGAAGTGAAGCGCATCATGTCAGCGCGCCGCCAATACACACGTCTAGCCCCATGGGCAGGGTCACTAGCAGTCCCACAGTGGTAGTGATAGTACACAGCTGGGAAGTTGTGGCCATATAACAACCATAAAGAAACCTGACAGTCCAAATTGTATACCAAACTCTCACAAACACATGAATATTAAAATGTGCTATACACATGAACAGGAACGTAACCGGCACATACACATAGGATGCTATATGTGGAACCGGGACATCCAAATCCAGAACCCATGCATGCAAATGCAATACGCAACAACCCCTGTATAGCACATAACCCGCACCCATGTCCGAATGTCCACCAAATCCAGCTACCAGCCTTGCGCAGCCGTACACCTACACATAGCGAGTATTCCCCAGTTGTAGTAGGAAGTATCGTCCTAGGCAGTGTTAGGATTGCAAATATGTATCCCATGTGTGTAAACATCCCATCACAGTTACGTAAATCCAAATGCCCGAGCATCCATGTTCTGGCAAAATGTGTGTACATCCCGCGTGGGATAAGTAACCTGTTGAAACATCAGAGTTGTTTACACGCCATGGTGTTTAGTACTGTACACATCTGGACAAAACATGTATGTGTAGTCACGGTACTGTTCAGTTTCTAGACAGACATGCAAAACATACTACGCAGGATGGAACACCTGTCCACCATGCAGGTCTCCCCACTAGGGTTGCCACCTGTTCAGATGCCCAAGGTGGGACATCTGTTGTAGAAATGTGAGAATTTGCAGGATAAAACATACCCCCAGCCAGTGCAAAGGACAGAATTACACTTGTTTGCTAAGATAAAAGCTTATGTCATAGCATGTGAATTGCTTATGCTATCCCAAATAATAGTTATGTGTTTCAGATGCAAAATACCTGTATCAAGCAACTATTAAAGAAAATACGAAATATACCTTTGTCTTAAAATCACAGGACACTTGCCATGTCTTAGGTTTCGTCGCAGGACACAACTGTCCAAAGTGGGACTTCCCCTCACAAAGAGGAAGAGGTGGTAACCCTACTCCCCACTGAATTATCGACAGTATATATTCAACTCAATCACATACCGACACCACCTCTCAACCTATTACAGCAACAAAATCTGGACAAAGCCTAAAATGATGGGCGGACAAATAGGGACAGATGTAAATACTGCTCTCACAAACTTCGAAAGTTCACAGAATAATAGTATGTACATTAGCATGAAATGTTGTGAAGGATGTGGGTTAGTCCCCGAGTATTACAGAGGTCCGTACATTTTTACTGTAACAAACCTTCACATATGCTTACTGTACTACTGCATACCTGTAGTTAATTCATAGTTAATTCATGTCCAAAATAATAATCCTCGTATGAATGAATACAGGAAATAGTCAAATGTGAATGGGAACACCACTCACCGTGGATTATGTATTGTAACCACCCCCACCCATATTATGTATTGCCAACATTATAAGCTGCTGACAGGTGCCCAAACACATGTGTCTGTAAACACAGGTAAAATAATGTGAATGGGAACACCACTCACCGTGGATTATGTATTGTAACTACCCCCACCCATATTATGTATTGCCAACATGATAAGCTGCTGACAGGTGCCCAAACACCTGTGTCTGTAAACACAGATAAAACGTTTAAAATGGACAAACTTTGTCCATGTGCTTTGTCTGACGTTTGAACATGGTCAGGGCAGTTCCATTCACCAGGCGGACAAGCCTAAACCCAGATCACCACATGAACACCCTGACAATTAAAGACTTGTATGTGTCAGGACTATAAGCCTTGGGGTTCTGAATATCCCTGCAGTGATTAAATATGCAGCTTGGGTCCAGAGCAGTAGGGAATAGGGAATGTGTAATATGTAGTACCGCATTTTTTCCAGCAGGAGAATGGATGCCTGTGTTGTAAGTGAAGCGGTGAGGCATATGTTAATGTAGCTATGTACTATGGGTATGCATATAAATGAGTCAGAACACCAAAAGTATAGTGGTTACAGCATCCGGCCAATGTGAATGCAGTCCCGGTTCAACTACGACTACAGCACATATAATGTTAAAGTGTAATGAATGCGTCTGTGCTGTACAGACATTTAAATATGTAAAGGTGAACATGTGTTTCGCATATGTCCGTTAACCTGATTACAGATATTTTACTGGTACTGTCACAAGTAATAAAGCCCATGTAAGCACAAAGACTTAGTAAACATATGTAACCCACAATAAGGATATGCATGTGCGCCTGCGCGTAACCCACAATAAGGAAATGAAAGTGCGCCTGTGCATGTGTAATCCGCTCACAGCATAGCAAATGAATGCTGGTTTCTACACGTAATGTCTATATATGGATATATACATTTGTGTATAGATATATATCCACAGACTTAAACTAAATAAATATATGAAATAAAGAATGTACAGACACATATATATATATATATATATATATATACATACATATATATATATATATATATATATATATATATATATATATATATACACTCAAACACATACAACATTAATTGATATATACCTAACAAACATATAAACAAATGTCCTCGTAGATATAACACATGTACATAAATAGGTTACACCATAGCTAGTATAGATAGACATACAGACATCCAATTAAGGTAAATACACTGCTGCTCTCAAAACTATTGCCCGGAAAGTATCAGTGTGCCAGATCTGTAAGTCCTACTCTTTAAACATGGACATAGGTGCCCTTTGCAGGACCCCAAAAGTTGTGAATCTATACACGCACTGTCCTGTAATGATTGCTGCAAAGAAGTGTCATCTGCAACTACAATATAGCTGTACATGCAACAGTAGCTTGTGCAAGTGTAATAACACATGGGTTGACAGAATGTATGACATATGTCCCGACATGCGGAGAGTGGATAGTGCTTAGAAGTGTCGTCATACTTTATTATCGCTCACATTAAATATGTGTTATGACTACTGTGGAGGGGTGTCAGGTCTGGGAATCATGGGTATGCAATAATGGGCCTAGGTGCCTAGGTGTTGGTTGGCACAGATTTATGAGGTCCGCCCCATGGGAGTGATTAATATTCCTATGTGGGTATAGCAGACACCTCTAACTTCCTAAAATGAAGAACCCATCTACTGTTTATTGTGTAAACTATTGGGGGAAGATGTAGGGAGTTATATTAGTGTCGTGTAAGCGATTATCATGGACGTACATCTGTACGAATAAGATGGTAACCATACCTCTCAATCAGAATAAGACATCTGGACAAAGGCATTTTAAAATAAGTACAAATAGGGAATATCTCAAATATTCCTCTTACAAAGTCAGAACGTTGATAGAATAATGGATCAGTAATTAGTATGAATGTTTTGAGGGTTATTAATTGTAAACTACAAATGTCTGTCATTATTGTCTAACCCCACAGTCCCTAATGACTTCCCACTAAATTACCAGAAAGGCACAATATTATTAAAAAAGGAACAAAATCAGATGTCTAAGTTCGGGACATTTACGCAAAATGTGTACAGTTGAGAGGTATGAAGGTAACCCTGACCTAAATAAATGTACAGAACTAGTGAGATTAGGTGGACAGGTGTGAAGAAAGACGTGATGACAAATGACAAAACATGTATAAGTCAAAAGCATGTACCTCAATAAATTCGGATGAATACTAATGCCCTGTGACAGTCAATGTGGAAGGTTAATAGAAACAACATAAATGTGTCCCTCAGGGTGCTATGCAGTGTCCCCGATACAGTGTTCAGTCTCCCACACACGCATGTGAGTTCTCCCACTGACGGAAAGCGCAAAGACCGGCGAACACATAAGGTAGATGATAGCAGAATATGTTTTGATTAGCACCTGTTGGCTTTTGTGAGGAACACAACACTCTGGGCGGGTGTGTCCTACAAAAGGAATGTAATGGCATCTGGCCTGTGATTTCTTCATATATTGTGTGTAGTGGTGTAATAAAATGACATATCTTGTATCAGAAACAGATACATGTTATAGGAAACAGTATCATCGACTATACCACTACAAGACAAATCTAAAGGTATGAAAAGTGCTGAAGTAGTCACTTTAGTATTGACCGCAGGTATGTGTGGACTTGTCAAATGTCACAGCTGTACATATAGTTCCTATAAGGCTGTCACCTCTACAAATGATGAAAGTGGGAGGTGCTCTGTAGAAATGACAGACGTAGCAGGTCAAAACATACCTACAGCCATGCTTACTCCACAAATAGACATATTAGCACACATCAAAGCTTAGGCCAGGATTCACAAAGCTTTGGTCGGTGTACAAGTAGAGTAAGAGTAGAGCAAGGCAAGATGTCTGCCGAGCTATTCAGCAATATCCTGTAGGGGCGTGTAACACAGCCCCTTAAACGAACGTTGCAGGGACAATGTTAGGATATGCAAATTACCCCATTTGTAGGTGAAAGCTATGCAAATGATTTAAAATATGCGATACATGAAACAGTAAGCTGTCTGTGCAAGAGTAGACTTATGTGCAGAAATGTACACGGATGTTAAACGAGTAACGTTCTGCAAGTAGCTAAACGGAGCAATGTCATCTGCAAATAAAGGATGGATTTAGTTGAAGAAGCATGCCAATGGCCAAATATAAGGCCAGTGGCATGTTTTTCCATTGGAAATTAATAAAACTCTAGTTGTCCTCCCCCGATCTCCGGTGTTTAAGCGTAGCGCAGCGGCGCGAGTACACTCTGTGCATACAAAACAAGACAAATATGTAAAATATACATACAAATTGTAATGTCAGTTAAAAGTTAGTTCGTCATGCAGGTGAATGGCAAGCTGAAGACAACATGGCTACTGAGTAGTGGTTGCTATGTGTGGAAGCGCACTCTCAGAGATGTAACCAAGCATTAGTAGGCAATCCTATGCAATTGAGGCTGAGGATAGTGAAGCACAATTTGTCATGCCATATTGGCCAAGCCTCTACAGTGTAAGAGTAGGTTAGGGGGACTATCAGCGTAGAAGATAGGTGACATCATGAGTGTGTATGTATAAAACACTGTAATCTTATTGGAGCAGTGTGTGACATGTCTGCTGTCAGTGACTCATCAGTGGAAGAGGCGTGTTATGATTTATCCTAGGTAAAGTCAGTAAACTGACGGTGTACGCCATGGATATCACTGAAGTTCCTTGCAAACCTGGTGAAGTGTGTTTGCGCCCGTGCAAGCCTGTAAGCCCGAGTAAGCATGTGTGCATGTGTGTCAGCCCGTGTGCACGAGTTGAAGAATGAGTAAGCTACTGTAAGATTGTTGAAGCCCGTGTAATGTTGTGTAAGCCAGTGTAAGTGTTTGTACGCATGTATAAGCCTGTGTGCGCACGTGGAAGCGGATATGCACTTCACTGTGCTCCTATGCGCGGCGCCGCTCACTGTGGACACAAACAGTGAAAAGGAAGGTAAACAAATAGCAGTAAGTTAACCAAGGAGAACTACCACAGCTAGCAGGTGAAAACAATCAGACTGAGTATATTACACAGCCAGTACAGTAGGCCAACACAGCACAGCACGTACAACTCTACAAACAGCAGTCCACCATGTTTTTCTCAGATACACTGCAACACTGTAGTATACTAAGAGAAGTGAAAACTGTAAAAGCTTAACTGAGACAACATAATGTTAGGGGCTGCCATTGCTATTATACGTCAACATATGCAACATGTGGAGGGTTGTGCCAATGTAAATGCTGCTTAGCATCACACAGTGAGTAGACGGAGAGGAGTGTGCAGGCACAGGGTAACCTACCAGGGGCTACATGATCTGGAGATAGTAGAGTGCTATAGAGTGGACAGAGACCTCCTGCAGAAGATTGTGGATCTGTGCAGGCCATGTCTAACACACAGAACCAACAGATGGAAACCTATCCCAGTGGAAACCAAGGTATGTGTTGCCCTAAGGATACCAGCAACAGGTACCTTCCAGAGATCAACTGGTGATATGATGTGGATTTTACAAACATCAGCATCCAGGGTACTGCACCAGTTCATGAATGCCATGTCAGCACATGTCAGTGATGATGTATATATTCCCAATTCCCGTAAGGTATTGGGCAGCAATATGTGTCTTTTCCACACAATAGTGGAATACCCTAAGTACTGTGTGCAATACACTGCACGCACATATGCATCAAAGCACCAGCAAGTGAGTGTGCTAGGGCCTACATCATCCACAAGGGCTTCCCCTCCATGAAGTGGCGGTTTGTGTGTGATGGCCAGCCCATAATAATGAATGTGTGTGCTGGATGCCCTGGAAGCTGCAATGCTTCCGATATGTGGCATCTGACGCAGCTGTACAAAACATTTGGCAATGGGGACAACCCTCATGGTCACCTAGTGGGGGATGCTGGATGTGCAGTTCAACTGTGGCTGATGACACACATCAGAAATGCACACACACATGAACAGGAATGCCATAATGAGGCACACGCACATACAGAAACTTTACTCTAGCATGTGTTTGTGTCGCTCAAGTCACAGTTCTGGTGCCTAGACACATCTGGTGGAGCATTAAAGCACTTGTCAACTACATGTACCAGTATTGTCTGTGGCCTAGGCTATCTGCGTCACACACACACATACATGACAGGTTATATACATAGTGTGAGTGACTGTTCATGTATGTGTATTACTGCAGAACAGTTCAAACACAGAAAAGTATGTCAATAATGGACATTCATCATAGTTGTACAACCACCTTGGAGGATATGCATGCAGAACTCTCATTGCATATGTGATACAGTGATGTACTTCAAAATACCATTGTAAATGCAAATATCAAATGACAAATGACATAGCACATATCTATATGTACACATTGTTACCCATTATACATATCGGGGTGTAATACCTATGTGTTACTGTTGGTAAAGTATGTGTGGTAAATGTGGATAACTGACTCTGTTTAGCCTTATAGGTGTACAGCATGGGTTGGATAACACATATCTGTCTGTATGATACCCTTGTGTAGAATAACTGTGTCATGTGCAGAATGCATTCCAGGCCACAGTATGAATCCCAGATGTGGACAGGAATATCCCTATTGTCTTTGCTTGTAACTAACATGGTTATATGTCAAACAGTAATGGTCCCAGCAATGTGTGGCGGTCAATACCAGTGCGTACTGGTATAGTATAGTACATGTAGGATCCACATGCTACTGTGTGTCCTACATGTGTGGGTCAGTTGTGAAGATATCATATAACAATTGGTTATTCAGACTGTTGAGGTCGTGTCTACTACCATAATGCAAAACTATGACAGATAGTAACAGCATCACCCCCAGCACCATGTAAAACCATAGCAATCACACATGTGTATAGACAAGTACAACAATATGTGTAGTATAATGCATACTGGCCACCAATAGAAACTATGAAGTGTTAACAGTGTGAAATACAGGGCATGTCACCATTCCAATGTGTCCACTATACATGTACATGCAGACAGTGCACCTTCACCATGTTCACATATAAATACATGTAAATCTGTACTACACACATCACACATGTACTGCACACTCTGAAACACATGCTGCCAGTACTACACACGTCAGTCAAATGGCACATGGATGGATAATACATCTTCAAAATTAACAGTGCTGTACACTATACTACATTGATGATCATAGCTGTAATGTATCATGCCTGCTTACATACACCTAGAAGGAAATCACACTTTGTGTCAACAACATTGTAATATTATTACAGTGCTATGAAGCCACTCTGTGCATCAGCACCATGTTCGTCTGTACCTGCATCAATGTTACACATTACAAGAGGTGGCACAGGTGTCATCATATGCACAGGGTATGTAGTTTCTTTTCCAGAGCCTGTCAGTGAACCAGCCAATCAACATGTATGTATTTGTGTGTGTGTGAGGGACAACAGGTTTTGCATGGCCCAATGTTGATGCAATGTGTGTGTGTATGTGTTATCCTTAGCTGTTTGTTTTATGTGTGTCTCTGCATGTACACTGTTTCAGCATGTGTCAGCCATATACTGGAGGTTGTGGGACAGTCACAGACTGTACCTGCCAGGCTGTACAGATCGTCATTCCTGGCCATGGACACCCCTCCATGCATTCAACCATAGTCCAGTCCTGCACCTGGCAATGTATACACATACATACTTGGGATCTGTATCACAACCTGTGGATAAACGGGTGTCAGTAATGTTAACCTGATTTGCATAGTATTGTCATTTAATACATAGTTATATGAGCCATACTCATCCTCCAAAGTAATAACCACTGCTGACTGCTGCTGAGATGTGCACATGGCCGTTTAAAGGTGCTGTACTGTCATTGTTTTCAATGTCCCTGTTAATACCCAGCAACAAAATAACTGGTCACTACACAACTATAACCCAGGATCACTACAGCACACAGTATGTGCACTATCACAGAGCCATAGCACATTCAGATACATCCAAGGTGAGCATGTACAGACAATGCAGCACATTCAATAGTGCTAATATCCACATATATATATATATATATATATATATATATATATATATATATATATATACACACACACACACACACACACACACACACACACACACACACACAATTGGCAGGGACGGGAGTTGAACATACACCTAACTACCTTAAAACACTACAGCATTACGCATTTACAGAACGTGCTACCGAGATTACTGAACACAGCACTCCCAGAGGCATACTTCTAGGTGGGTGACATCATTCGCAAAGGCAAAGACGCTGATAGAGAATGTATGCGTTGTGAGGCATCTAAAAGCATGACTCTGTCCCCAGGCAGCTGGAAACACACACACACACACACACACACACACACACACACACACACACACACACTTGGCAGGGTCGGGAGTTGAACATACACCTAACTACCTTAACACACTACAGCATTACGCATTTACAGAACGCGCTACCGAGATTACTGAACACAGCACTCCCAGAGGCATACTTCTAGGTGGGTGACATCATCCGCAAAGGCAAAGACGCCGATAGGGAATGTATGTGTTGTGAGGCATCTAAAAGCATTACTGTGTCCCCAGGCAGCTGGAAACACACACACACACACACACACACACACACACACACACACACACTTGGCAGGGCCGGGAGTTGAACATACACCTAACTACTTTATCACACTACAGCATTACGCATTTACAGAACGCGCTACCAAGATTACTGAACACAGCACTCCCAGAGGCATACTTCTAGGTGGGTGACATCATCCGCAAAGGCAAAGATGCCGATAGGGAATGTTTAGAGAGTGATCAGTCTGAATGCATATTACTGTCCCAAGGTAGACGTACACAAACACGGCAGTGCTGTCATCGGGCCAAATAAATATCTACGGAGCACTACAACACTAAATAGATACGGGATGTGCCACAGACAGTACACCCTTCGAGAGAGCGACCAGTGTGTTCAATGTAGGTATCCATCGTGACATTGAAAATGGACATCTGTTGCCTGGATGACCACCATGGCTATACAGGATGTCAATGGCCATGCCCACACGCTTAGTATCACACGTCTGTTTGGAATGTACTGTCTGTCCATCTACACAACAGCGTACTGGGCATGCTCACACACTTAGCAGTTGCAAAGGGTCGTCTTGCATGCACACGGATTCTAATCATGGAAGGGCACAGTTTGGAATGTACTGTGTGTCCATCTACACAACGGCATACTGGGCATTCTCACACACTTAGCAGTTGCAAAGGGCCATCTTGCATGCACACGGAGTCTAATCACGGAAGGGCGCAGTGTGGAATGTACTGTGTGTCCATCTACACAACAGCGTACTGGGCATGCTCACACACTTAGCATTTGCAAAGGGCCATCTTGCATGCACATGGAGTCTAATCACGGAAGGGCGCAGTGTGGAATGTACCGTGTGTCCATCTACACAACTGCGTACATGGACTGTACTGTGTGTCCATTTACACAACAGCATACTGGGCATGCTCACACCCTTAGCTGTTGCAAAGGGCCGTCTTGCATGCAAATGGAGTGTACACACAGAAGGGCACAGTAAGGTATAACTGTCCTCACGCACAGGGCGGTCACACATGCAGTGACCTGTACACACACAGCTGCCATCACAGCTGTCACAGGTGCAGGTCACACACGTACATACTGCAGTGTACACTGTAGCTGTCAAGTCAGCACCATGTCATCGGTGCAGCACTACACAGCCTTACAGTACCACAACACCATGTGACACATGACCACTGGGCTGTACAGAGGTGTACACCAGCTGTGCAGAGTACACATGTACCAACAGGGATCCAACAGGTGTTATGCATTGCAATGATACCAGTATACATGAACAGGTCGGCTCAAGACATACCACGGCCCTTACACAGCTGTGACACCTGACTGTTGCTGTACACCAATGAACACACGTCTGGATATGTCATACATGAGATTGTGTGGATGTGTGCATGGACTGCACACACAACACATACATACATAGCCTTTGATGTACTTCGTGCATAACACTGGCCTAATCAATGCTACACACGCGAATGGAAGGTGGGCCCATGTCTGTTGAATGCTCACACTACAGGGGTAGCAGTGTTGACGACACATACCCTTGTACCGGTCGCCTGTGACACCCGGGATATCATACCACAGTCCATGTGTTATGTATGTCAACACACATGTCCAACAATAGCAATGCATACAAACATGGCAACAGGAGACACATGTGACATCTGTACTGTGCATGCAGCAACCATGCATGTGCAGTGGCCGATGTCCGTAACATAGTTGCACCTACCTACGACATGCAGTCGCAATGCAGACCCATCATTGACACCTCTATACGGTGACATACAAACAGCACGTATGGAGGGATGCGTGTACATAATGTGGTGAACCACCTGTCTAGATGTATGTGCAGGGGTGGCTCACAGTTGTGTCACACGCCATCCTATCATGCCATGTGCAAACAGTACGCTATGTCGCTGTTACGGGACAGTGCTGACATAATGCATACACAGTTCTGCCATTTGTGAGGCCTACTCGGGGTATAATTGACAGCCCCAGATTGTACAGAGCAGGTTGTACAGCTCACTGTATCCGTCCACGGCCACATGACCTGTGCCTGCCTGGGGTTGCACGGGCACTACCAGGTGGAGGTACAAAGTGGCCACTGTCCGACGACACATGTCCGCTGGAACCGTGTCCCCGCTGAGAACATCCAGGGATATGTCCACGTGGCCTGCTGTGTCCTGGTGTTGACAGCACAGCACCAGCTGCACTGCTACTGCTACCGGCACTATGGGAGCGGGTATGTGAGGTGGCACGCTCACATCGACCTACACTAGGTGGTGTTGCTGGCTCTCGTCCACGTGGCCTCGCCTCACTCCTACCAGGTGCTCCAGCACAGACAGCTCCCGCTCGTGGATTGCCATGCCTTGGTCAAGGATTCTGACCATTTCACCTAATCGCCTATCCAGAACATTAGCAATCTGCTGTTGAGCATTTGCCAATGCCTGGATGTTGTCATTTAGTGTATGGATAGCAGCCCTCTGCAGCCTCTGCCCTTCTCTGTTCTGCCATTCAGCACGTGCCTGTGCCACCATTACAGTCTGGAACATGCATCTGGTGATACCAGCTGCTGCTCTCTGTCCTGCAGGTGCATGTCTGCCAGAGGTCCTCCTACGAGCAGCACCGGCCACATGCCTGTATGGCACATCTGCAGTCATTACACTGACACCATGGTGTGTAGACACACCTTCTGTAGCCACCACATATTCCTGTTCCACGCTAACAGACGGTGACTGTCCTTCCTCTATGGCCACTGGTGATGCGGTATGTGTTGGCAGCAGAACTGTGTGCGGGAAGAGGGGACATAGCTGGGATGGTAACCATTAAGGGTTTAAAAAAAAAGAATCGCGGCTACCGAGATTACTGAACACAGCACTCCCAGAGGCATACTTCTAGGTGGGTGACATCATTCGCAAAGGCAAAGACGCTGATAGAGAATGTATGCGTTGTGAGGCATCTAAAAGCATGACTCTGTCCCAGGCAGCTGGAAACACACACACACACACACACACACACACACACACACACACACACACTTGGCAGGGTCGGAGTTGAACATACACCTAACTACCTTAACACACTACAGCATTACGCATTTACAGAACGCTACCGAGATTACTGAACACAGCACTCCCAGAGGCATACTTCTAGGTGGGTGACATCATCCGCAAAGGCAAAAGGCCGATAGGGAATGTATGTGTTGTGAGGCATCTAAAAGCATTACTGTGTCCCCAGGCAGCTGGAAACACACACACACACACACACACACACACACACACACACACACACACTTGGCAGGGCGGAGTTGAACATACACCTAACTACTTTATCACACTACAGCATTACGCATTTACAGAACGCAGCTACCAAGATTACTGAACACAGCACTCCCAGAGGCATACTTCTAGGTGGGTGACATCATCCATAAAGGCAAAGATGCCGATAGGGAATGTTTAGAGAGTGATCAGTCTGAATGCATATTACTGTCCCAAGGTAGACGACACAAACACGGCAGTGCTGTCATCGGGCCAAATAAATATCTACGGAGCACTACAACACTAAATAGATACGGGATGTGCCACAGACAGTACACCCTTCGAGAAGGCGACCAGTGTGTTCAATGTAGGTATCCATCGTGACATTGAAAATGGACATCTGTTGCCTGGATGACCACCATGGCTATACAGGATGTCAATGGCCATGCCCACACGCTTAGTATCACACGTCTGTTTGGAATGTACTGTCTGTCCATCTACACAACAGCGTACTGGGCATGCTCACACACTTAGCAGTTGCAAAGGGTCTTGCATGCACCGCATTCTAATCATGGAAGGGCACAGTTTGGAATGTACTGTGTGTCCATCTACACAGCGGCATACTGGGCATTCTCACACACTTAGCAGTTGCAAAGGGCCATCTTGCATGCACACGGAGTCTAATCACGGAAGGGCGGTGTGGAATGTACTGTGTGTCCATCTACACAACAGCGTACTGGGCATCCTCACACACTTAGCATTTGCAAAGGGCCATCTTGCATGCACATGGAGTCTAATCACGGAAGGGCGCAGTGGAATGTACCGTGTGTCCATCTACACAACCGCGCACATGGACTGTACTGTGTGTCCATTTACACAACAGCATACTGGGCATGCTCACACCCTTAGCTGTTGCAAAGGGCCGTCTTGCATGCAAATGGAGTGTACACACAGAAGGGCACAGTAAGGTATAACTGTCCTCACGCACAGGGCGGTCACACATGCAGTGACCTGTACACACACAGCTGCCATCACAGCTGTCACAGGTGCAGGTCACACACGCATACTGGAGTGTACACTGTAGCTGTCAAGTCAGCACCATGTCATCGGTGCAGCACTACACAGCCTTACAGTACCACAACACCATGTGACACATGACCACTGGGCTGTACAGAGGTGTACACCAGCTGTGCAGAGTACACATGTACCAACAGGGATCCAACAGGTGTTATGCATTGCAATGATACCAGTATACATGAACAGGTCGGCTCAAGACATACCACGCCCTTACACAGCTGTGACACCTGACTGTTGCTGTACACCAATGAACACACGTCTGGATATGTCATACATGAGATTGTGTGGATGTGTGCATGGACTGCACACACAACACATACATACATAGCCTTTGATGTACTTCGTGCATAACACTGGCCTAATCAATGCTACACACGCGAATGGAAGGTGGGCCCATGTCTGTTGAATGCTCACACTACAGGGGGTAGCAGTGTTGACCGGGACACATACCCTTGTACCGGTCGCCTGTGACACCCGGGATATCATACCACAGTCCATGTGTTATGTATGTCAACACACATGTCCAACAATAGCAATGCATACAAACATGGCAACAGGAGACACATGTGACATCTGTACTGTGCATGCAGCAACCATGCATGTGCAGTGGCCGATGTCCGTAACATAGTTGCACCTACCTACGACATGCAGTCGCAATGCAGACCCATCATTGACACCTCTATACGGTGACATACAAACAGCACGTATGGAGGGATGCGTGTACATAATGTGGTGAACCACCTGTCTAGATGTATGTGTGCAGGGGGTGGCTCACAGTTGTGTCACACGCCATCCTATCATGCCATGTGCAAACAGTACGCTATGTCGCTGTTACGGGACAGTGCTGACATAATGCATACACAGTTCTGCCATTTGTGAGGCCTACTCGGGGTATAATTGACAGCCCCAGATTGTACAGAGCAGGTTGTACAGCTCACTGTATCCGTCCACGGCCACATGACCTGTGCCTGCCTGGGGTTGCACGGGCACTACCAGGTGGAGGTACAAAGTGGCCACTGTCCGACGACACATGTCCGCTGGAACCGTGTCCCCGCTGAGAACATCCAGGGATATGTCCACGTGGCCTGCTGTGTCCTGGTGTTGACAGCACAGCACCAGCTGCACTGCTACTGCTACCGGCACTATGGGAGCGGGTATGTGAGGTGGCACGCTCACATCGACCTACACTAGGTGGTGTTGCTGGCCTACGTCCACGTGGCCTACGCCTCACTCCTACCAGGTGCTCCAGCACAGACAGCTCCCGCTCGTGGATTGCCATGCCTTGGTCAAGGATTCTGACCATTTCACCTAATCGCCTATCCAGAACATTAGCAATCTGCTGTTGAGCATTTGCCAATGCCTGGATGTTGTCATTTAGTGTATGGATAGCAGCCCTCTGCAGCCTCTGCCCTTCTCTGTTCTGCCATTCAGCACGTGCCTGTGCCACCATTACAGTCTGGAACATGCATCTGGTGATACCAGCTGCTGCTCTCTGTCCTGCAGGTGCATGTCTGCCAGAGGTCCTCCTACGAGCAGCACCGGCCACATGCCTGTATGGCACATCTGCAGTCATTACACTGACACCATGGTGTGTAGACACACCTTCTGTAGCCACCACATATTCCTGTTCCACGCTAACAGACGGTGACTGTCCTTCCTCTATGGCCACTGGTGATGCGGTATGTGTTGGCAGCAGAACTGTGTGCGGGGAAGAGGGGGACATAGCTGGGATGGTAACCATTGGCACAGATTCAGCCCCTGACAACCCTGCCTGTACCTCATGCATATGTTCATCACCGCTAGTATCTGTGGGGATACTAACATCAGATGGACTGCAGGAGGGTAACACACCTGCATCACCTGTGAATGCAAAGAAATACTGCAAAGTACAATAGACATAGACACACACACACAAACACAGACACACACACACAGACACACACACACACACACACACACACACACACACACACACACACACACACACACATACACAAAAACACAGACACACACAAACGCAGACGCACACAGACACACCATGCATGTGAGATGGCATGCAGCATGCCTGCGATACAGCAGAGGGCATGCAGCTCAAACATTAATAGTGTTAGTAAGCATACCTCCCTGGGGTGCACACTACAGCAAGCAGGTGTCATATCAGTAGCCATGCAGTTCACACAATCATGGTAGTATGCATGCATCCCCGTGATACACCATGTGGCCCAGAACAGGATAACAGTACACATGGCTGACGTGACCTTGACATGTAATCTGCTGACATGTGCATTAACATGCATACATGTCTGACACAACGGTGTCCTGACACATGTACAGCATCATAATGGGCTTCACATTGCAGTGTTGTGTGTATGCCCTACAGATAGAATGCATGTTTAGCAAATGTGCATGAGCATGGGAGGGTAGTGTGAGCCGTCTACATTGCTATACAGTGTGAAGTACAGACACTGTGCCATTGCATGGCATCATGAGGCATCTATGTTGCTGTAGAATGCATAATATGTACACATTGCATAGCCATAACTGCAACACAGTTGCGATGTTCAACAGATCGTATATGGTAGACTTCAGTGACACCTCCAGTAGCTGTGCACAGGCTTTTAGGTTGTCCAGTGTACCACATCAACTGTATAATCAGTCAACTAAGGCTATAATTGGACCATGTGTGGACAATGTGCAACAGGGTGTATACACATTTCAAGTATTGTGTGGCTACATGTCTCTGGCCATCCCCCATGGCCATGTGTACACATGTGTTGGCCAATTGTGTGTGATGGGCATCTATCTCACATGTCTGTGTTGTCCCATATGACATACACCCATAGATGTCAGATATGTCACAATCCACAGGGCTATGCAGACAACGGGTTGTATGTTTGGTATGTGGGGTATAGGTCATGCGATAGTGTGACAATATTGCAGACAGAACATTACATGTCTGGGACATGTCAGGTGGCACATCACAATGTGTGCACCCAATGCAGGGGCATATGACACAATGGTGACACCTGTGGGTTGCCCATATCACAGCTCACTGTGTGGTACTGTGTGCGTACCACACATGTTGTTCCAATGCATACTACATATGCCTCCATTGTAGAACACCTCCACCGTTGTATGCACAGCTGACCACACATGTCGCAATGACAAGTACTGTCGTTTCGAGTCGGTGTATCATTACGTTTGTATATATTGCACATGGGTGGCCTGTGTGAATGAAGGGTGGTGCGACCTGCATATCGTGACTGGAACAAACATCAGGTGTGCAAGTGTTAACTGGCCACATGGCAAATAGATCTACACTGTAACATGCCTGATACTGATGACAGTCTCACCTGCAACGGACTCATGTCTGTGTGGCACGCCAGAGGTACCTGTATAGGGGTGACACACCAGTATGAACATTATCCGTGACTGTATGACAGCCACAGGTTGCATTGTGCATGTGAACACATTCACCTGTGTAATAGCATATAGTATGCACATGTGTGCATACACAACGTAGCATACTGTAGTATGCAGCATGTGTGTCCACATACCTTGCATATGTTGTTACTTTACATAATGTACAGTGACACATGCAACTACATGGGATATAATAGCCATATGTGCAGTACTGACTTACCAGGCAACTCCAGGCTCATTGGTTGGGAGACACCCACCTCCACGATGGCAGCTAGTGTTTCTGGATGCTGTTCCCTGGGTGTCCCCAGACTGGCCAGTAGCTCCTCGGTGTGTGTGAGTGGGGGCTGGGTTGGTGGCCCACCACCTGTTCCACCGTGTTCTCTGGTGATTGCAGTGGCACGCTGTTTTGCATGTCATATCAAGTCCGTGCAGTGTCTGCGCACCTGCTGGTAGGTGTGGTTATGGCCACCCACATCGTTCACCCTCCTGCGTAGATCCTGCCACAGGTCATCCCGCTGCTGGGCATGCTGTGGCACATGGCTGAACAACAAGTCATAGTTGTCATGGAGCTGTGGGATGAGGACATCATCCTCCTGGTGGGTGTATGCTGGGAGGGGTTTACGGGGCATTATCTGTAAGACATAATGATGGTGACAGGTCACAGTTTCAGAGATGTACAGAGATACTGCTGCACATACATTTCTATGACATCTACTACATCTGCACAGTTATCTTTGCAAAGCATCATGACACTGACACGACTGACGTGTTTGTGTCACACATGTCACACCCATTATGCATTGGATATCATCACCATATATGTGTGTCACCTCATTACAGTGTTCATACTCCATGTAAATGCTGTCTTGCTGTGGGCATGTCTATTTGCCTGCACTTGTGTTCTTACCTATCTGCACATGCCTGGATGTGTCCACGGTACTGCTGTTGACCTGGATGCTGTGTATATGTCACATATCAACACAGACACAGCCGTAATGGACTTGAGCAGTGACAATGCACACATACGCATGGACACCTGTACATGCATGTGTTTTGCCATATACATCTACACTGCACTGTACAACTGTTCAACATCCTGCCACGGATCGCCTGTATTGCACATGTGATAGACATGGGACAATGGCTAGTCAGACAACATTCGCAGGGATGGTTATCAACCATAGCATGTGCGGGCACGGTTTCCAAGCTGTAACAGATAGCCATTGTGCCACCGCAAGGTGCATCAGTGCCACATTACTGATCCAGTCAGTTGATAGTACATCTACCATGCGGCCATCACAGCATGTATGACTGGGATGACATGTGCAGCTTTGATGGACAGGGTTGCATGGTATGGCGGGAGTATGTCACATATATGGCACAGAGATCTGTCCAGCCTGTGGTGATCCTAGTATTAGGACGGTGGCTGTCCATGACATATATCTTATAGATCAGGATATGGACATGTAGCATGTCCATCATCATGGTGTAGCAAATGTCTTTCTGCAAGGTAGACAGCATGCTGCATAGTGGAGGTGAGGATTGTGAATGCTGGTATCGCACATCCATGCATAGCCATTACCCCTTAAAGGTGGTATGTGATCCAATATTGGTCACCACAGTGCTGTATATGCCTGTCCAGTGATCTCCGTGCTCATGGATGGCACCCTGACATGACATGGGTACCTCATATGACTACCTAAGGGGCCTGGAGATGTCACCAAGTCGGGGGGTGCACTGCACAGCACCATCCCTTACACAGTGTCCATAATATTGACCACAGCCTAGGTAGTAGTTTATGGGTACAGGGATGTTCACCTAGCGGTGACATTGCTGGTATCATCCATCAGACTGTGCACATATGTCACACACCTCACCCACACAGCCCATTCTGTATGTTGTTCACAACACTGACACAGCTATACTGATAGGTCATGGCCATTCACAGCCTTACATACACAGATGCCTAACATTTGTCTGTGTGGTATGGGCTACAATGAGGGTGGGGTACAACACATTAACCCTGTTCTACTGTAGCTGGCACTGGTGTTCTGTGCACATGTCACTGTTGCACCTTTTGTAGTTGTGAGTCTGTCAACAGGCCACTGGTGGAACACTCCTGTGACATGCAAAGGTATTTGTAATCAAATATCCGTGCTGTCTTGTACATCTGTACTGTTAACATCTACAGTGCTAATGGTTCATGGACATGCACACCATACTCAGCAGGGTTATAGTGCGGTGCCACCCTAAATGACTGTCATCACCACTTGTGGGTTGATATTATCCAACACCCTATCTGTATTGTATGGTCATGCTAGGCACTTGTTCAGATCTTGTGAGCATGTCATGAGCTACTGATTACTATAGCACCCATTCCACACCATTTCCCACAGGTACACTGGCTGTCCTACACTTCCCAGCTTGCTTATGGTACAACAGCTGTTGTACACATGTAACGCACATATCCTGTGGGACATGGTTGTATATACAGGCATGTCAAACTGTCACGTACCAGTGCTACAGCCTGTCTATATGAGGGATATGTCGTACATGTGGCAATAGAGCAATTGTCTCATGTACACATTCAATGCTCACCTCCCAACATACGGCACTACAGCCTGTGGGGGATGCACTTCTGCAGCCGTGCTGGGGGAAGAGCTCTCAGGTGTACCTCATTACAAGGAACGTACCTCATTTGGGGTTCTAAAAGGTGCATGTTCCTCAAGGTTCCACATTGGAAGGGTCTGTCACACATTCATTGTTGGAAATTGTTTACCTGCTAGCCATGGCTAAATAGATGGGAATCATATTAATTCATTAGAATATCTTTTTTATACGTAAAACCAGCCTATTTTAGCCATCATATGCCCTTCCTAGTTGAAGCTGTTAGTAAGCCAGCTGTAAGTGTTCCACGTTTTGCCCATTTGTCACACAGTATGAGGGCTAATGTTCCTCAGTTTGAGGACAGGAGGTTGACAGCTATGGCTGGGGGTAATGCTGTCACCAACCCTGACTGCACCTGACAGTCATTTGGGGATGTGTAACATTCGCAACACACCCCACCCATCACATAGTCTCACATGATCTACACCAGTGGCCACACCTACGAGGACAACTTGTGCAGTACGTCTCCATACTCACTCTAGGCACCAGAGGTAGCCCCCATCATGGAAGACAACATCACCAGCTTATAGCCCACAGACTCATGTGTGCCCATCACATACAGCTAATAGTGAGTTACAACATTCACAACACACCAGTCATAGATGACTCTGTAGGGAGTCACACTGCAGTTCCACACAGCAGGCTACACAAGCATTGGTCGCTTACATCTTGCTGTTGGGTAACTGCTTCTGCAACATAACCTATGCACCCATGCCACACCTCACCAGGTACGATATGACTGTCATTCTCCATGTTAGTGTGACTGCCCTGTGATGCCACTGCACAGACTACGTGTGCAGGGACATGCAATAGCTCACGAGTCTTATAGCCCTGAGGGTGTGAGCCAAGCCCTGGGGAGCATTTTGCATTCGTCTGGACATGATACCACTGTAAAACGACCGACTGTGTCACTTCAACAGTTGCCTATGCTCCTATTGTCATTCCACGGGCATCTGGTATCTGTCCACTTTGACTGACCTGGTCAAACACAATGCTGTGGCACAGATGACTTGCACCTGTCAGCCCTGGGAGTACAGCTCACATGTAAGGCTCTTGCTGCTTCTATACTGCCTGTCTTGCACAGTTTCCAATAACTGTCACCGGCAGGACGGGAACTGGCAGGCACGACATGGGGTCATGTGACACAATGCTTACATCTTCCTCTGTGGCGCACGCAGGCAAGGCACACCTTATAATGCACCACTCAAACATCTCTGCAGTGACTGGGACCTGCCTCTAGGCTCTGCAGAGCACACCTGCAATGACAGGTTATAGACAGACCATACCTTTCAGACACATACCTGGACCGGCACACCCACAGCTGAGGGGTTCCCACACTATGTTTTGCACACATCCTGGCAAGTTACTTAGCACAATGCATCAGAGGTGCTCCACGTGCAACTAACTGTGTCCAGGACCGCTATACACATTGTAGCAAGCGACAGAGTCAACATCATACCCCACGGGTAACATACCTTCTATGTTGGTATATTGGACAGTGGGCCTCAGACAGCTACTACCGATGTGTGACTGACACTACCCCACACTTCACTGGGATAGCCACTCATGTACTGACACATCCCTGAGTCATACCCTCCGCTCTGCTGGATCAACCCATACACACCACCTCCAAGACCTACATTACCCTTGGCATCAACACTACCACCATGTGACTGGTGTTACACAACTGGGGTTATCCCCTCATTGGTGGATTCTGAACATATGCTAATCAACCTTGTTAGCCACATCCCGGCACCACACCCATCACAGCATACACGGTACATGAGTACTACAACACCTACTACAGACGTCTGCTGACAGCGGTTGTTAAACTCATGACACCCGTGCAGATGGACAATGCACATACAAATGCTGACACATACCCCAGTGCACTTCATTAGCATGTACACAACTGCATGGATCATGCTATTCCACACAGAGCCATGATGGTACACACCAGATAACAGACGCCACTCTGGTGGTCATGTTCCATGGACATATGATGTACAACAACAGGTGTAGGCTGTTGCACAGTGGTGTACATTCCCATGTGTGTGGTGGCTCACTGGTCAGCCATGGTGGGACCACAGGGTCCCTCTTCACATACTCCAAGACTAGCTACATAAACATGAGTGCCACACATTCCGGGGTGTACCACCAGGCATTATGGTGGTATGTCAGTAGTTGATGGCAACACCCACATCTGCTGTCACATACAACAGTCACTCAGGAACATTGCAGACCCAGGTGTTGTTGGCAACATGCTGGAGGATGGATCCAATGCTGACATTACACCCTCTCACTCACTACAGGGACGCAATCCATACATGAACATTGTGGTGTCCCTGTGGTCACAACTACACAGTACTGACCTACACTCTATATGTCCTGGGACACTGGCCCCATGTCACCTTCCAACGTCCCAGGCTGTGATGTCCACCAACCTCTGAATTACATGTCTCCCCACTAGGCCACCATATTCAGTAATAGCCTTGTTTCAGACATTGTAGCCCCTGAATGGCACACAGCAGCATTTATCACACTACACACAGGTGGCACCACAATGCACGAGTGGGACTATAGTCCTACATACCTGACTGTACTGTTCTGCATGGCTATGGGGCACATCATCAAGGACGCCATTCACAGAGACATTGTTGGGCTCCCGTCCTTTGCTGCCACCTGGGTTGGGCTTGTTAGGGCCAGAGCATGGCCCCTACACATGGTGGACTCCTTTCATACAGTTACCAGGGCAATTGCTGATGGTACGGGAGTCCACACATCCTACATTGTCCTCTTATTGCCTTTCAGCACCATTCCCCATTCTGGTATTGACAACATACACATCCACCTGCACATCATACCCTCTGTCTCAGGATGTTATGCTATGTGGCACATGGACAGGACACACAGTGAGGCCAGCATACCATAGTACCTACTACATGTCAGGTACATTTGGCATACCACGGTCCTCAATCATAGGGCCCCTCATGTTCAGTATATGCTTCCCTGCGGAACAGGCTAGCACAGGGGACTTTCCCTGCCTAGCTTTCAAACCCCTGCATACCAAGCACCATGATTGCTCCACCAGCTGATACTGACCCCAACCATACAGGTGTCGCTGTGACAGATACATAATATGACTATCATAGCATCAAGCTGCATGACACAAGGTGCATGCACATCACCTTTGCATTACACCATTCACCCACTGACTATCACATGGATGGTAGTCCCCTGCATACATATCACATTGTACATGTTTGCAGTACACACATATGTCGCACCCACTCCTGTGGTTACCATATTGCCACTGTGGCGTGGATATCCTTCTACGTGGCCACACCTATCTGTACTGGGTGTGTAGCTGGTACATAGGCACCCATTGTACCTCTGAACTCAAGACATCTACACACATTCAAGGGTACACCACCCCATTTAGGGTGTACCTTACACAACAGCTACTGCTTTACATGTCACAACATTAACATGCCATGACGTTTACTGAGCTCCGACAGTTTAAATATGCGGCTGCACTACGGACACCACATCTGTACACATTTGCATACTACATACTCAGGGGTGACCTCTGCTGATCAGACAGGGCCCATGTCCACAACATTATTAATGGATATACTCCTCATACGCGACATAAGCAGAGGCCACTGTGAGCAACATGCTCATGGATATGTGCACACACGCCACAATGAGTGGGATGTGCTTGTGGGTTACATTCCCAAACCGGACACTCACCATGCTTTGGAACATAAGTCCTATGTACATCACGCAGGGACACTCAGTAGCACTGTTCATGTGATACCTCCCTTGGTGGTTGGGAGACACATGTAGGCCTGGGATCACTGCAGTGGCTGTACTGTGCAGAGGTGCAGGTGACACCTGGCTCTGCTGTTCACAGGACACTACCCTAGAGAGGTGCCACTAGTGTGAACACTGTAGTTGTGCTTACACATGGACTTGCCAGACTGCATAGTACCCCACTATGCACCTGTGAAGCTATTACATGTCCTTTGTGCATGGTTACTTGGTAGCCCTTCCATTTAGATTAGCTATCATGCTATTACAATGTCCCATACCTACAAGCCATATGCATCCTGTTATTGTACATACCAATAGACAATACCTGTGGTATGCATGATATGCCTGTTATGCTGTGTAGAATATCTGTCATATCTACCTATAATACTATACATTACACATATTTCACATAGTATCCCATAATGCAAAGCATACTTGCACAGAGGGACCACCTTACATATGTCATTAAAGTTATATGCCCATACACATGCGTGCTGTGACAGTATGTCAACATTTACTATCCCTTGCTATGGCACGTCCTTGTTGGACATACCCTACCACTGACGGCAGGTTGTATGGAATTGTTCTGTTTAATGCCCTCATGTAGCATCTCTTGTGGTGTCTGTGCTGTGTACCTTGTGTCCCACTGCTGGACGCACAGTTTCTACAAGCGTTAGTATGCTCAGCAAGACATCACTACATAAATACCTTTCCCCACTTTATGCATTGCGGACACATTTAATTAATGCAAACCAGGCTATACATACAGTAAAACTAATTAATACAGATCATGCTATACATAACCTTACATATCGGGCGTTCTACATACCTTGTTGTTGTTACGGCGTTTCGTTTCTATCTCTCTCACAGTGTTTCAACTGGTATTCGGTATGAGCATACGGTTTGAATGTCTGGCAAGTCATCCTTATATACGTCGATACCTGTAACATGTGGATTCATCCCGCCAATTGGTGTTCCTGAGTGACTAATTACTTGCATATCAGCTGTGCAGCTACTCCATTCGCCAATTACGTGGCAACAGTGGGGTATAATTGATTCTCCACTTGGCTGCCTATTTGCCCTACCTTCGGGGAGATGGTCTGTATTGTGTTTTGTTATGTGTAACTGCAACTGCTATGCATGGAGACAAGTATAGTTTGGATTCATGTCCCCCGTGGATTGTGTGTGACAGGTAGAGTATTTGGTTCAACATGTGGGTGTACCTGTCATCCCAACGTCTGATAATGGAGTATTGCAAACAAAACCTGTAACATGGCTGTTTGTTCCATTATACAACGCCTGCAATTTTGCATGACGCCTTTAATTGTGTCTCTCACATGGCATGTTGAGTGTTCTGCAGATGTAATTGACTGACTGGATGTTTGTGCTGCTATTACAGTCTGTATTGCTTTAGTTTCTAGTGTGGGGGATGTCGGTGGGTGTATGTAGCATATACAGGTGTATGGGCCTTGCATTTCTACATAATCCGTATATATGTGTGTGGGCTCCGTCCCTAATTAGAGAGCTAACAGTTAGTAGACTTATGTTACGGGATTGTACGTTGGGCCATTGTTAATTGGTTTCTATATCATCTGCAGGTGAGCTTGCTACTTGTATACCTCCGTAATTGCAGCGATATATCAAGGGATATGTGTAAGTGACAGCTATCCCTTGTATTTCTGTCCCACATATTTGCAGTCATTGTGGTTGTGTTGTTAAAAGAGCCTGTTTGCCATGGGTTGCTACCTTTTCATATGGTCATTGTTGGACACGTGCGGGACACACAGCGGTGTTTACAGGCCAACACATAGCCACGGTCAGTACACAGGTTAGCACATACTTTTATCCTCACTACATACCTATTGTTGTGTGACTTTGGCTACTTATCATATTGCATGTAACATTTACGTTTCTTACATACAGGCATAACTATTAAATACGACTGTTACATTATATATGGGACATATTTATGTCCTACCATCTCGGACATTTGCCCTTTGTACTGTTTTATTTCAGGACACACCTGCCAGGGTGGGGCTGTCCCTCCTACTGTGGGACAGGTAGTAACCGTATGCCTACGTCTAGCTATACCCACACCTACCGTACTGATCTGCCTCTGACTTGGCACTAACAAACACATGTTGCGGACACACACACACACATTACAGTCACACAGAGACGCACACGACACCCTCAACGCACACTTACACAGACTACGGCACTTACAGACACAGTTGAACACAGTACCTACGTGGACCGCAACATCGGCAGCAGTGACTAACTGTCCCTTCATATCATCATACTATTACTCGCGGATGTACTGTTCCGGTACTGTGTTCTGTCGGTCTTTCAGCCTCGTGGTTACGCATGTCGGTATGTTACACATTCCATGGTTGGCGGTATCCTATTTATTTGTACCTCCAAGGTGTTATAAATCTCGTTGCACTATCTATTATATTTGCAGATATAGCTGAATCCATCTATATCACCATATATCCCACTATTGCCCTTTCTATCTGTATTATATATATGTATATGTGTACATATATATATATATATATATATATATATATATATATATATATATATATATTTATATATATATATATATATATATATATATATATATATATATATATATATATATATATATATATATATATCTGGCGGGGAACGTGACAGGCACACAGCACCACCATATGCTGTAAGGCTCATGTACGGTTCAGGTGTTGGCATTCCGTGTTCCACTGGCTGTTGTGTTTACAATGTTTGAGTGCTGCCTATGTAGGAGTCACACATTGGGCCACCTATACATTACAATTTACAGGTGGTCATGTTTGTGTGCCATACATTTTACTGTGTGTGCAGGTGGAGTGGTGTCAGTCTGTAGGGGCTTACACTGTCAGAGTATGTGCTATATGTTCCCTCTTTGCCAAGGCGTAGGCATATTGGGCATGCCTCCGTCTGCCTACTAGGGCTGGCACAGTGTGTTCATGGTCTGAATCCCCCTGTGCCTGTAATGGCCTTGGCAATTGCGGTGGGCTATGAGGGCCTTCACCATTTTGTCCCTGCTGCAGCTGCTTCCGCAGGATCATATTATGTAGCATGGCACATACTATGATGATGTGGGCACACGTGCCTGGAGAGTACTGCAAGTCCCCACCAGATGTATCCAAGCACCGGAACCGTGATTTCAGCATCCCGAACACACGCTCTATGAGGATTCTGGTTTGTGCGTGTGCCTCATTATGGCGTTCTTGCATGGGTGTGTGTGCATTTCTGATGGGAGTCATCATCCACGGCTCCAGTGCATAGCCAGCATCCCCCACAAGATGGCCATGTGGGATGTCCCCCCTGACAAATACCTGATACAGCTGTGAGGCATGCCAAATATGGGAGTCATGGTAGCTTCCAGGGCTGCCAGCACACACATCCATGATAATGCCCTGGGCATTGCACACGACCTGACAGTTGATGGAGTGGAATCCCTTGCGGTTTATGTAGCGCCTACCCTGCTCACTGGGTGGTGACTTGATTTGTATGTGTGTGCAGTCTATCGCACCCAATACCTCCGGGTAGTGTGCCACACGGTGGAAGTGGCGCATATTGCTGGCCAACTCCTCCTGAGTTCGGGGGAAGTATATCTGCTCATTGGCATGTGGTAACATGGCATCCAGGAAATGGTGTAGTACCCTGGATGCTGATGCCTGTGAGATACCCATTATATCTCCAGTTGGCCTTTGAAAGGTACCTGTGGCCAGTATTCGCAGGCTTACACATACCTTCGTGTCCACTGGGATGGGTTCCCCTCTCTTGTTTCTGGTTCTCAGGCGTGGCACAGCTCCACTATTTGCTGTAAGATGTCCCTGTCCACCCTGTAATGCTCTACTATCTCCAGGTCATGTAGCCCCTTGTAGGTTACCCTTGGTCTGAACACTCTCCTTCTCATCCGAGGCCTGCGGTGGTTGTCGGCATCATCCTCCACAACACCGTCAGTCTCTAACACATGCTGATGAATCACAGCTATGGCAGCTCCCAACATGTACATTTTAAAAGTTCCCCGTGTGTTTACACCTATGGTGCGGTGTTTGGGAATACACAGGTGTGTGTTGGGTGCTTTCACACTTTATACTATTGTGCTGTGAACACCGATGATGTCATAGGGTGTGTATGTACGATCGTAGCTACAGGGTATCTTATGTGTTTTACTGCCGGAACTACTATTGTGGTGCCTTTGGTGTTGAATTACATTTGCCTGCCGTGGATTACCTCTTGACCTTCCCTTTACATTTCTGCATGTTGCACCTACCATTTTCTGGTGTGCATCCTGCAGCCTACTTTCATTTGTACTTTCCTGGACCTGGCGTATCTTGCGTTATGTGTGCTACTGCCAGTCTGCTGTCGGTTTGCTTTGCTCTGCTGTGTCAGGTCTCCTATCTTTGCAATCCAATACCTCCCCTCCTTTCTTTGCATTCCAATGCCTCCCCTATCCTGTTTTGCAGGTTTCTGCAAGCAGACTTGTCAGCTGCCGTCGATTGGCCTTCGGGGGTTGATTGGTGTTGATTGCTCATTAGTACTCCAATTACCCTACTTCCGCATTTCCTTCTTTTCTTCCCCTGACCTTCCTGTTTCTGCTATTGTTTGCAGCGCGTGCGTCTGATTACTGGGTTTCTGGCATGTTTTCATCCTTGTACACATGCACTTTTGGGCACCATGTGTGCTCTCAGCTAAACGATTCAATACCTTCCTCCCCACCCCTGTCCTGCAGCTTTGCTTAGCAACGGACAGGCCAGATTTGCATTGCTCCAATGTGCTTACTGCTACGGTGGCACACCCCTCTGCTGATGTCATGTATCTCCTCTGAGCCACTCCTCAGTGTTATACCGCTGCGCTGTATGGTACAACCTTCATCAGGTGGGGCATTTGCGATTCAGTATTATCTGCCTCATTTGCATGGCATTGACTACTAATTCATAGTTACCGCGCTGAACACTATCGCAGGCCCTTAGCAACCCTTGCACCTTGGTTGTGGTGTTCCATGCCTACCATTGTATATTATGCTGTAAACCTGATTTCTATTACGTTGCGATTTTATGACATTTTTATATAATTTCTTTATGTTACAGCTTCCGCGCACATGCCCTGCGGTTTGCTGTGCGTTACTGTGGACATGACATTAAATATTGTTATTTACGTGTTGTGCATCTTTTCTTATGCCATTGGCTGTGTATTTCGCCATTGGCATATGTTAACGTTGTGATACCTGGGTCTGGCCCTCTTCCATAGCTCCGATGTTCTGTTTGGGAAACTGTAAACCGTATGTTTTGGTTTACATTTCTGTGGGCTTACGCTATGCCTGCACCACTTCATGAATCGCTATATGCCTTCATTTGCATGGTGCGACACTGCACATGGGGTGATTAGCATACCTACGCCGGGAGCTGCGCAGTTCTGGCATACGCCGGTAGTGCATGTGGAATTGGATCGTACCTGAATTGCTCGACGGCCATATTTGGCATTATACTGCCTACGCTATGCCTGCGCCTGGCGCAAGCTTCATGAATCCCGGGGCATATTTATAAATAACCTGTCTACTTCACTTCCGACATCCACTTGTATTCAGTATGCTGATGATTCAGCTCTCATCTGTTCTGCTTTATCTCCAGAAGAAATTCACTCTTCCACCCAAAAAGTCTTTACGGCAGCAGAAAAATGGTTCCAACATATCTGTCTCCTCCTTAATCCCAAAAAAAAACCAAATTACTACTTTTCACCCCAACCCTTAAATCTGCCCCTATCTCCTTTTCCATTGTGTCTGACAATGGCACTATCATTAAACCTGATTGTTCCACTAAACTACTAGGCGTTACAATAGACAATCAACTAAACTTTGACTGCCACATTGATCTAACCATCAAGGCTGTTAATAAAAAGATAGGTGCCCTCTATAGACTTAAGCCCTTTCTTACTGCAACCACCAGAGTGTCTCTTGCCCAAACTCATCTCATCTCTACACTATTGTATGCCTCTCCATCTTTTATCAACATTTCAAAAGCTAACCTTCAGAAACTTGCCACAGCCTACCATAGTATTGCCAGGTTTGCCACAGGTTCCCCATTTCGTACTCACCATTGTGTTAATCTCAAAACCTTAACTGGCTTGAACTTCAAAATCTAATTCTCCTACATCAATTAGTCATCATATATAAAATTCTCCATTACCCTCTAATACACCCATACTTAATAACCTCATTGCCCCATACAAGAATCTTACTTCCCTTCGCTCAGCCAGCAAACTTCTAGTAGCCACTCTCAAATTTCATAATAAAGCAGGTGACTCCTTATTTACTAATGCTGTTGGCTCATACTGGAATAAACTTCCCATAGAACTGACCACTTTAGGCTCATCTCACCTTTTCAAAAAACAACTAAGAAACTATTTTAAATCCCACTGGCTATGCCCCTGCTCTAATCCTGACTGAGCTCAGCAAACAATCCCTTTCTACAGTCCTCTCCATTCACTTCTACTTGCCTCTATCACTACTTCTATCCCTCCATTGTAGTGCACCTAGCGTCCCACCTGCTTATTAATTTTCCTTTACTATCTTTTCTCCTTATACTTGATATATTACTGCAACCTGTCATCTCTCCTTTTATTTAACCTAGATGCTGATCCCTACTGTGCAAATCTCTATCTTAAAACTAGTGCCCTGGCACAAAATGTTTATCCTAATTTGTTAATAGTGTAAATATTTATAGACTCTTTACGTGTTACTATTTTCTCTCTTTTTCATTTTTTAGCAGTCCTACTCTTGCAAATATTATGGGATAACGATTCCTCGCTATTGTTTAGTTCTTGTTAAAGTGCTTCTGCATTGTTACTATACTACATGAGAATATTTATTTATTTGCTTATATGTTTGTATATTTTTGTTTATTGTAAGTCACTAGTATATAGTGGAGCTTTTCTCCTCGGGCCTCTGCTGAAAATGGACATGTATCCAGCCAGACTAGCCAGGTCAACAAATGTAAAATAAATAAAAAATAAAAATAAATTATGTTCCTGGAACACAAAACTGTGTTCCCACATCATTCCACACAACATCCATTTGGTGTCTGGTTGTTTGACAGGCATTGTAGACATGCAAGGCCAAAGTAATGACTGCAAAGTTGAACAAGTTTTCTGTGCATGCATGGTCATCTACATCTTCACTACAAAGAGTCCCTACAGAGAGTGTGTTTGAGGCTGTGAACCCCAAGGGTGTAGCAGCATGACCCTTATCTTGCTGGAGTTGTACATTGTCACATTTGTAAGTATGCTATTGCGATCCTCCTTAATAACAAGATTATGGTTCATGCAAATGCCACAAGCCTGGCAAAGCAGTGTACTCAATCTACCATGTTATCCCACACTGTCAGGTACTGTTTTACCTTAAAATGACACGATAAAGGTAATAACATGTTACATATAAGCATCTGTCAGGCCACTGCCTAACCATGACCTGTTGTGAAGTACACATGAGCAATAATCTATTGTTAATGGAATTATCTGTGACTGTTGCAGAGATATGGACAGCATCTCCAAACCTCTACTCCTACTCTCACTGTGTGAGAGATGCTACTATATTAAAAACCTAGAATCTATGCTCTCTCACACACCAGTCAGTACATATGACAATGAGTGGGGTGCCAACATGCACAACTCACCCCCTTCTCCACCCATAGCCACATCAAACATACCTACATATGCGGAGGTCCTTTCCAGGACATACATAAACATGAGACGCCTCAAAAACAGAAACACAAGCAAGCTACTGCCTCTGCAGAACAAAAGCACCACTGTCTCACTGGTCAAACTCTTAAGGCAAAACCCAAAATCAAACATATTTGTCATAAGTGATTACATCATGAGACATATTGATATCCCTCTCACCAGGCTAGATAAGGGAAAGATCACAGTCGGCTGTCTGTGAGGTATCAGGATATGCCATATCACACATGCACTCAAGTCTGTCAACAACAGGTACTGTTATGACTACGTCGAGTAAGAATGCTATTGCATACTTATTGGTGTGTACGACTTGAGACGTACCTCTCTGGACTGTATGAAGAGAAACATGACTGAGCTCTCAGACTGTGTCTCAGACAAGTATGCCCCTGTCCTTCAGCTACATTTTAACTTCATCTAGGATGATGTCTCAATACAAACAGAAAATGATTGACTTCAATAATTGGCTTCACATCTGGTGTCATTCTAAGGGGATCCACTATCTGTCAGACTGGGGTGACATGCTCAACAGACCTCAGTGCTTTGCAGAGATGATCTTCATCAGTCACCCCTGGGATTTTGGCTACTGGCCAAGGATCTTGCCACTCCTATAGTGTCTGTTTTAGGCAGTGTCTCAAGGACAACATTTCCAATGTAAAAACGTCATCTACAAACAACCTCAAGGTTATGCTGCTAAATGCTAAGAGTGTCAACATGAAACTGCACTCACTGAAAGCAGTCCTTACCTTGGAAGACACAGACATTTGTACAGTCACAGAAATCTGGTTCAAAGCTGTGGAAAGCACCACAGTCATACTAGGCTACATCTCTTTCCACACGTTCAGACCTCAAATTGAAGGTATGCAAACTAACGGAGGTGGTAAATATTCGTTAAAGATACATACACATCCAGATTGGTTCAACAATATGATTCCCTCGAGACACTTCAGGTGCTATTGACTGTTTGTAGGGAACCTATTCAAATAATTGCCAGCTACAGGAACCCCTCCATGAACCAGGGCACCCACTCTACTTGAATCTATCAAGATACATCCAAACACCATGGTTTTGGCTGACTTTAACTACCCACCAACTGGGTAGATTACTTGTGCTCAAATTCACTTGCCCAAAGATTACTCAATTTCATTAACTCCTATGCCCTGGACCAGGTGCTTGACACCCTCACAAGGGGAGCCAACATACTGGATTGAGTGCTTACCTATATGGGGGACCACTGTAGCACCCCTACTGTGAGGTCCTCCCTGGTGAGATCTGATCACAAAATGATCTCATTCAAAGTAAGTATCACATCTGACATCCCCCCTTGCAGCAAATAAACTAAAAAAACTTCACCAAAGCAGATTATAAACTCCTATGGGATGGTATAAATAGCTTGACTTAGCTGCACCTGACAGGAGAAAAACAAGCTCCTCATGGAAGAGCATACCTGCCTGGTGGACAACTGCCATTAATAGACTTTATAATAAGAGGAAGACATTGCTATCGAGGAAGGAGCCCCCCCTAAACTGGCAACACTTCCAACTCAGCTTAAGCAAGCAAATAAGAGCTGTTATGAAGTCCTCCAACACAAAGTATGGGCCCAAATTAGCCTCCTTCACAAAGGGCAACCGCAAAGGAATTCTGTAAGTTACAACTGTAACCTAAAATGAAAGGCCCAGATTTGTGCCCAACTCATAGTTAATGATACCACATGTATTGAGCCTATAGACATAGCTAACCCACTGGCTGACACATTCTGTGAAAACCTTACTCCCCTGTCCCCACCACACGTACCCCATGATATCCCTACCACCTGTCCCCTACCTTATATCGATAAAAATCAGGCTGTAAATTGCCTCTCTAAGGACAAAATCACAGCATCTGTGGAACCTGATAACAACTCAAGCTGTGTCCTACATGGGCTCCAACATGGATTAGTAGTAATACCATTGGGAACTCTTTGCAATCATAGTGTAAACACCAGCTTCATTCAAGCTGACTGGAAAACAGCCACCATTATTCTCTTGCACAGAGGTGGTGCATCCACTGACCCCAGGAACTATAGACCTATTAGCCTGATTAGCCATATCTGCAAGGCCATGGCGCAAATCATCATGGACCTTATCAACAAAGATATAGGTAATCTCCAAACAGTTGACCCTACACAGTTTGGATTTGTCAAAAGGAGATCATGCCTGTTAAACCTGGTGGACTTCTTTGAGACAGTCACCAAGGACCTGGATGAGGGGAAATCTGTGCATACAGCCTACCTGGACATAGCCAAGGTGTTTGACACTATCCCTAGTCAGACATCATTGACAAACTCACTCAACTAGGCATCAAACCTTATATCATTATAGGGGTAGCTAGAACTCATATAGTCAAAATAGAGGAATCCACCTCCAATAGCAGAGTTGTAACCAGTGGTTACAGGGTTCAGTCCTGGTTCTTCTACTGTTTGGGATCCATTTCTCAAAAGTACAAGCACAAAGTAAATATCTATGGCTGACAAAGGTTTGCTGATGCCTGCAAACTAGGAGCAGTCATAGAATCTCCAAATTATGTCAACATCCTACATGAGGCTCTTACATGAATAAATGATTGTTGCCAATATCATGGCCTTAAACTCAATGTAAGTACATGTATTATCATTCCTTTCAGTAACATCAATGTTCCTGCTAAGTACCACATTAATAGCAATAATAGCAACACATTAAGTACATACTCAGGGGTAAGAGACCTGGGCACACAGGTTGACGGCTACCTTACCTTTAAATTGTACATTACTATCCTGATGCTGTGTGGCAAACTGTTTGAAATGCTCATACAACATAGATGATTTAGTATTATGGCAGTTACAAGGGGCCACTGCCATTTTGGGAGTTGGGGGAACAAAGACCTATGTTCTGCTAGGACACACACTGGTCTGACTATCGTTTAACCTCACTTTCTAATATGTCCCTTGAATGATGTACCAGTAATCTGTTGCAGTAGGACTGCATGAATATTGCATGCATGAGGTCTACTGAATACAAATGGTGACATGTTAGTGGAATTAGTGTTTGTAGTCCTATGTGGATGTAATTTCTATCCAAATAGCCCAGTATAGTTGCTTGCATAATATACCTGGTTCACAGCTACAATGACATAACATAACAATCCACTATACTACTGTGTAGGTTATGGACTTACCTTGCAAGTGCAGTAGTTGACACAACTGTAGTTCAGGGGTGATTCTGTCTGATGCAAGCGGTGCACAGACAATACATGGACAGGTACAGGATGTGTGATTTGGCCGACATCAATTTTAATATCTGTATGTGAGTAGGAGTAAGGTGTTAGTCCCTACATCCCTAGGTTGTCAGTGAATGGGCTATGCATTGTCTCTTAGCCAAAGCTAGGTTGTACTGAGCACTTCTACATCTGCCTACAGGGACATCAGCAGGAGGGTCCACTTGTGATTGTGGCTGTGGTGACCTAGGAACTGGTAGGGGATGTGTATCCCTTCACTTTGCTGATCCTGCTGCAACTGTTTTCACAGGATCAGATTTTGTAGCATAGTACATACTGTGAATATCTGTGTACATGTGGCTGGAGTATACTGCAAGGCTCCACCAGATATATCAAGGCATTGGAGCCATGACTTCAGAAGCCCAAACACATGCTCTATGATGTTCATAGTTATATAGCATTCTTTCATGGGTGTGTATGCATTTTTGATGGGTGTCATCATCTGAGGTTCCAGGGCATAGCCAGCATCCCTCAGTAAATGGCCCTGTGGGATGCACCCCCTCCCAGCAAACATCCAGTACAGCTATGATGTGTACCAGACATGGTAGTTGTTATTACTGCCAGGATTGCCAGCACACACATTCATGATAATCCCCTGGGTATTACACACGACTTGGCAGTTGAAGGAGTGATATCCCTTGTGGATAACATAGATTCTACCCTGCTCACTAGTGGTGCCTTAATGTGTATATGCGTGCAGTCTAAAGCACCCAGTACGTCAGAGTAGTGTGTGACACATTAGGAGTGTTGCATATTGCTGGCCCTCACCTCAGGGGACATGGGAAAAGATATGTGCTCATTGGCATGTGCGAACATAGCATCCAGAAAGTTGTGGATTATGCTGTTTGCAGATGCGTGCAACACCCCCATCATGTTCCCAGTTGGTCATTGAAAAGTACCTGTAGCTAGTATCCTAAGGGCTACACATACCGTAGTTTCCACTGGGATGGGTTTCCCTCTGTTAGCTCTGGCTCTGAGTTGAGGATGGCAACATAATATGTCCCTTTCCACCCTGTAGTGTCTACAATCTCTAGCTCATGTAGCTCCTGGAAGGTTACCCTTGGCCAGAACACTTTTCTCCTTCTCAACCTAGACCTATTATCAGCAGCACCAGCAGCATTGACTTCGGCATGTAGCACATACAGATGCAGAAACTGCAGCAGCCCTTAGCATTATTTCAGTTAAAATTTCCAAGCCTCTTCCCCAATGGTTCAGAGTATTGAGGGAAAATCAGAATGTAGAGGGTACTATGTGGCACATCTCATTACTAAGGGTTTTGCATCCAGGAAGAAGGAGGTCATTGTCTCCCTCTACTCTTCCCTCATTAGGCCACTCGTCGAGTACAATGCCCCATTTGGCATGTACCTCACTAGACACCTGCAACAAGTGGAGAGGCCACAAAAGTACCTCACAAAGAGGATCCTAGGCCTTAACACTTGTCCTATATGAGCAGATTCAAAAAAACTCCAACTATTCTCTGTCTCATATCACCTACTTAGTGGCAATCTCTGCTTGATTTACAAAGCCATGTCTGACCCAGCTCTGTTAGAAATGCTACATCTAAAGAAATCCCAATCCCTCCACACCACACGCTCCAGAGACCTCAACCTCATTACTGCAATCAACAGAACAAACTGGAGGGACAGGTTCATAACCCAGAGACTGCCCATGCTATGAAATAGACTTCCCATACATGTCAAACATAGAACCTCACTGACCCTCTTCAAGAGAAATCTTGATGAGTGAATGGGAAATAGAAAATTCACCCCAAGGATCACTCCAGTAGCTCTACTCAGCAGAGGAACTGTGAAATAAGGTCAGGTGACATGATGCCAGGGTAATCCTATGGGCTAGACTTGTAAAGGCCCCAGGGCCATTAACCTAGTACACACCTATGAACCTATGAACCTATGCATGCTTTATACAGCTCTGCTGTAGGTCCACCATGTGGGATTGGCTAATTATGATGCAGTTCATCTACCAAGGATGTAATTGACATGATTTAAAGGCCCTACTTTATTGTGTGATGTGGCACTATGCATCACATTGTGCAGCATAGCTTATACAAAAGTATATATTATTAATTGAATACGTCTGGTTTTAATTGATAGCTGCCTATGTCATCACTGAGACTTGGGTGGTCTGTTCATGTAAACACACTATACTATGTAGCGTGCTGCACAAACATGGGTGCTCAGCACTAAATACTCCTAAAAGTACCAGGACACATTCCCCAGATGTCATCCACATCCAGTGGGAATATCAACATGGTGTAGGAGCCTACACAAAATGGATATGCGGACATGGTTGCTCCTTTTAGCGAATTCAAAAATGCACCTCATTTGCATACATATTCATGCTGACAGCCTGGAAATTACATGGTTTATAGTCATGTAAGCTGGGTAACAGCACAAATGCACCATTGTATGGAACTGACGCAAGGTCCTACAGTATATTTGTGTAAATTACATTATAAATGTTTTTTTAGAATTTTTTTTATTTTTCTGTTAAGCATGTTTGAGCAATGTGGCATGTAGCATAAATGTCGAAATTATTTTAAAAATGTATTATTAATTTTACATATTCCCCTTCCTTTTTCAGACATCCACAATGCACGTTTTGCACATTTATGTAAGCGATCTACCATTTTCTGGGGAGTTATATCCATATTTGTGGATTTTTACACCCCCTTCTGTCTGTGTGGACTCCTGTAAATGGAAAATTTTTGCATATACTATGAACATGGCAATGAAGTCTACACAGCTTGTTGATTGCTCCACCTGGTTAGTTTGCATAAGATTCACCTGCTTATGTGGAAATTTGCATTGCAAGGAAGTCTCCCTATTTGTACATGCTTCCACACTGCAAAGAAACGTTTACTGAGTGTAAAAATGTTCACGCTTGTGTATACATTGCGGTGCACTGCATACACAAAAAAAATGTGTAGGCTTTACTGAATTCCCCCAAAGTTTTTATTCTAGCAACTTTCTAATTTTAATCAGCAATGTTTAAAATTTGTTTCTATTTTTAAGCCTTTGTTCCCCCTTTCCTTTCAACCTCAAAGCTCAAGAAATTTGCACAAATTACAGAATAATGGGGGTACAAAGGTCTAAATTTAGGGACTGATTTTAGTATTGCTCTAATAAAATTAGAAAGTTGTTAGAATAACAGGATTTTTGTTGGCATGCATTTTTTAAAGGATAAGAAGTCTAAAACTGAAATGTATATTACCATTTAGTGATTTCAATCCTGTACAATTTGCCAGAAAACCACAAATTTTATGAGAACAATTTGATAAGTAGTAGGCAAAAATCTGGACAGTTGAGATGTATGATCCCCCTTTATTTTAGGCTTTATCCAGATTTCTTGAGCTAAGAGTAAGTGCTACTGCCACTGTTCAATCACTCTCACTTATTTTTCTCTCACAGACACAAACACATACACACGCACTTCCAGTTTCATGTACGCAAGCACACATACGCTCACACATGCAGATAAAAATTAAAAGGTATACACACACACACACAGACACACACACATGCACACACACACACACACACACACACACACACACACACACACACACACACACACACACACACACACACACACACACACACACACACAGACATGCACATCTTTCTTTCTTTAAATGTTTCTTTTAATTTTATAGTCACTAAACAGCAAAAGGTTTGGTCACTCTCACTCTCACTTGCATTGCACACTTACACTCACTCATACACTCATCATATTTCTTTTTTTAACATTCTGTATTTATTTTAATTTTACACTCACTAAACAGCAAAAGTGCTGCTTAGTGAACATATAATAATGGTGACCATTAGCTTTCTTACTGCTCGAGCTTCATGTGCTGCCATGAAGTGTCAGTCTCAAATTTTGGTGGTCGTTCTACATTCATTAACACCCTGCTGGAGAATGGTCATTCAGCCAATCATGTACCAATGTGTCGGTTGCCCTTTCTCTACTGTCTTTTACTATTTAAAAATATTTACATTTGTTTATCTTATGCTTTAAGTTTATTTTTCTAAAAATGCTCTAGGATGCAAGATGTGTGTAGACTGCTAGAGGTGTGGTATTCTACACCACATAGGTGTCAATGAGTTAAATAATCAGTAACACAACCATATAAATATTACTAACACTGAAGGGACTATTCCACACTTCAGGTGAAACCTTCTGAACACCTATGTGATGTATACAACTATAATTATTTTTATAATAACAGAGAAACAGTCCTTATAGGCTCATAGGTACTTATCAGGCTATTGATCTATAAGGATCTTAAGAAGCCTAGCCTTATATTTCCATGCCACTTTCTAGTTGTTATACTTTGTGCACATATAAACCAGAAGTAAGCAGAACAAAGATATGATGGGACTTTTACTTTTTGTCTCTATCCATTTAGAAAAAGGTTACTAAACCTTGAGGTGAATTTGTAGTTTTCTATCCATTCATCCAAATTACATTTGAATAGACAATGAGAAGTACTTTGTCTATGTGGAGTGAAATTCTTTGTGATACATACCTATCCTTGCAAAATGTTCTATTTATGTTGCAAAAGGGATTGAGATCCCACAAATAAATGTTTACTTTATCATTGGACTTGCTAATACTTTATAGGTCTGGCAGTTTAGGGCCTTCTGAGGCTCAATAACAGAGGCCACACTAATATTTTAGCAGCCTGTATGATACTGAGAGAAGGAACAAGACTTTGAAATGGTTGGCATAGTTTTTATGATTTAAACCCTTATTTTTTTTTTTTTTTTTTTTTAGTAAGAAAGTATTGCAGGCATTGGAAAGTGTTTAAACAGGCATTATATTCTCTTTCAATATTTTTTTATTTGTTTTCCAATAATATAACAATAATGAAACAAGTAGTAAAGAATACAATATATAAATATGATAAATTGTGGTACACAGTGAGACTGAAAGAAATAAAAATATAAAACAATAAGAATTAATAACATTTCAAAACACAATAAAGCTATTTAAATAGGTGTCTAGTCAGAGTAAACAATCACTTTATCTCCGAATCTTAAATAGTCCATATTAAGAAACATTCTTGTCTATTTTCTCCAAAATTTCCATTATTGTCATCCAGATATTGTAGTGCTATGTGACTCTATCGGATTTTTCCTTTAAAGTATTGATTTCCTTTTGAGCAACTGATAAGGTGAGATTCTTGCATTCATTAAATGAAGAAGAAGAAGATAGCTTTTTCCAGTTGATAGTGATAATCTTTCAGGCAATAGCTAGTAAAAACCAAAGGATTACAAATGTTTTTTTTGGAACACATTTGGGTTTGGGAGAGTTGAATAAAACCAATGGTATAGTTAATCGGAAGTTGTCATTGAAAAGCATTTAAAAAAAAAACAGTTTATATTATTCCAATATACCTTAAGACTTTTACATTCATAAAAAATGTGGTGCCAGTCAGCTTTTAGTTTTACTTCACATCTCCAACATAAATCATCTTTTGCAAACATCAAGACTAATTTATGTGGTGTATAAAAACGTCTGTGTAAAAAGCTCCAGGTAAATATATGCCAGTGAAGTGATAATGTGGTAGGCTTTGAAGGTTTAAGAATAGATTTTTTTGTCCTTCTCTGTTGAACATGGCTATTTACTGATGCAAAGTAGTTCCAGTAATTTTTTATGCTATACTTTATAATTTTATAAATGTTAGATAAATAATCACTTCCTTGAAATGGTTGATTAGAGATAAAAAAATAATGTATTCAGTAATTTTAGGTATGTCACGTCTAATTGACAATTGCATTAATTCTATTTTATTTGTGAGAAATTATCTTAAGGATTGTACAGTTAATCACATTTCTATCTCTACATTGTATTTGCCCATAAGTTGGTTAATAGATAGAACCTTACCCTGATCTATTATTTGATGCCAAAATATTAAATTCCCTTTTTTCAGAGTATACATCTTGTGAGTTTGAAAAGTTTCAAGATTATTAAGTGTAAAGGCAAGGGGAATAAGTAGGAAAAGCCAAGAATTGATATTAGGATTTTTATTCACAAGTTTTTTAAATATAGTTAAAATAAGGTTTATGTAGTGTGATGAAATTTTACTATTTTTATTTTCTATGATATAGAATTTAAAAGTCAAATAAAAGAAGTCTGGCAAAATAAATAATCGATCATGATTTTGAATCTTTATGGAATCTAGGCAGATCTGTTTATGCATTTGTTTCCATATAGATGATTAGGATGTATTTAACCACAATGTTATATTTTTAACAACAGAAGAAAGAGCATATGCTTCTATATCTGGAAGGGTGATTCCTCCATCTTTCCAATTCATTAAGTGATTGTTTAGAGCAATTCAGGTTTATTTAGAAATCATAGAAAGCTTAGTGCCATTTTATTATATTTTTGAGTAATGTATTTAGATGGAGGAAGTGAAAAGACTTGTATAAGATGTAGTATTTTGGGTAAGATAATTGATTTAATCAGGAATAATCTGTCTTCCATTGCAAATAAATGTTTATTCCAGTTCATAGGTTTATAGGTTCATAGATTGGTACTAGGCTATCACCCCCTAGGTCCTGTACAAGCCTAGTCATAACAAATCCCAGGCACACCATTAGTTAAATTTTATTTAAAACAGAATTATAATTGAAAAAATGTGTGTCATTTAAGTCATCTGATAGATAAACTCCTAGCTAATGGAGTCTACCATGTCTCACAATGTAATTAGAAAATTGTTTACTTATATGTTTATTTTTTTATAATTTAGAGGCAATTTTTTTGTTTTGCCATCATTAAACTGTAGTTCATGCATATTTTGAAAAGTATTCATTGAGTTAAATAATTTTTATAAGGAATATTTTGTTTTAGTCAAGGTTAAGAGTATGTAATCTGCAAACAACTGGAGTTTCAAGTTTAAGTTCTTAGTGAATTGTATACCTTGAATACTAATATCTGATCTAATACTATTCACAAAAGGTTTTATCAATAAAGCAAACAATAAGGGGGACAAGTAACAACCTTGTTTGGTTCCTTTTTTTACTGTAATGGGGCCAGACCTATATGAACCTAACAACATATGCAAGAGAAATTTCATATAGAGGTGTAATTAGTACAATAAAATCTTTTGAAAAATTGTATTCGTGTAGGACTGAAAAAAGGTAGTTCCAATTTACAGAGTCAAAAGCACTGTTTATATCTAAGGAGACCATAGTCATATCTATACGTTGATGTTTAATATAGTCAATTAATGTTAAAATTCTTTTAATATTATTGTAAGTGTTTCTCCCTTTTATAAAACCTGTTTGATCTTCATTGGCTAATAAGGGAAGAAAATGTTTGATTCTGTTAGCGTAAATTGCCATAAACATATTATAGTCTATATTTAATAGTGAGGTGGGTCTATATGATGAACAATATTTTTCATCTTTACCAGACTTTATTATCAGGTATATTAATGAATATTTCTATGAGGGGAGCATATTTATATTTTCTTTAGCTATGGTGTTTACACTTAAAAGTAGTAACAAAGATTCTCCTGTCAATAGCTTAGACATTTCAGGTAGGATATTATCAGGACTAGGTGCTTTATTTATCCTAAGTTTACTGATTTGTGATTTTAGTTCAGTCATAGTGAATGGTTTATTAATAGTATCTATTTGCTGCTGGGTTAACCTAGTAGATATGTTTTTGTTAAGAAATGACCTAATCTCATTTATTGGTAAAGATTCAGAATTTGAAGAATTAAGTGAATTAAAATGAACTCTAAATGTTTCTAAGATATTATTTATATCCGTTATTTTTTCTTTGTATATGGATTGTATAGTTCTTTTATATGTCTAGACTTAATATTTTTTGTTCTGTTAGCTAATTGTCTTTGATTAATAGGATTCATGGAGTAAGAATTTAATTTCATTTTTTCCAGGCTTATCATAACTTTATGGTGTAGTATTTTGGAATATCTGTTATTAGTTTGTGTTTATTCTGGTATTAAATTAGAGTTGCCTTTTTGTATTTCTAATTTAAGCTTATCGAGTTTAAATTGCAGATTTGACATATCTTTGTCCCAAACTTTTCTCTTGTTATTATACCAGGATAATGTTTTGCCATAAATGCATGATTTTAAGGACCCCCAAATATATTTGTCTGAGATATTTTCAGTAGTGTTTATTTCAATAAAAGTCTTTATTTCATTTAGATAGAAATGCTTAAACTCTTTTTTTTATTATGTATGATGTTATTCTAGTAACAGGGAGGGAATGAATTGGGTCAAGACTTATTTCAAATACTAATGCATTGTGATCTGATAAAGGGCAAGCTATAACAGTAACCCCATCTAATTTTATTAGATCATTTAAAATGTAAACCCTGTCAATACAAGAATGAGTTTTATGCCGATGTGAATTAAATGTGAAGAATAAAAAGTTTGAATCAGACAAGTCATTGATATATTTGACAATTACTGTATCAATACATTTAAAAGGAGCTGTTGACGAGGGAGACTTCTTTTGCTTACATTTTGAGTCAGTATCCTTGTCATCAATAATACAATTAATGTCTCCAGCCATTATCAAACTACCTTTAGCAAAACAGGTTACATCTTCAATGTGGTGATTAACTGTCTTACCCCCAATTCCTGGAAATCAGTAATTTTTTTTTATTTATTTAACATTTGTTAACTGGAAAAGTCTGACTTGGAACAAAGCCAACTTTCATTGGAGGCCAGTGGAGAAATGCTCCAGATACATGTCTTTTTAAATGTGGGAGGAAACCAGAGCACCCAGAAGAAACCCACATGAACACATATAGGACATGTAGACTCTACACAGAAGGCAACCCAGCCAAGAATCGAACCAAAGAACGTCTTGTTGTGAGGCAACAATGCTACCACTGCACCACTGCGCCATCCAATGCAAAGTCCAACCAGTAAAGGTTAACTAAAGTATATATTTTTCTATTTATTTCAAGAGATACCAGGCAGAACATACCAGAAGAACCATGGTGTGCAGTGACTATCCTAGAAGAAAGAGTAGTGTTTCTAAATAGAATGGCTACTCCCCTTTTTTTGTTTTGTTTAAATTGAGAACTTGATAATACTATGTAATTATTGAAATGTAATTTGTGTATGTCTTAATTTAGAAGATGTATTGCTTGAAGAAATTACAAATGTGGTTTATGTAGATTAAGATATTTGAATAATCTACTCATTTTAGTATTATTATTTAGACCATTAGCATTAATTGACAAACACTTCATAGTCATAATGTGGATAGGTAATTGTATAACAGTGCATTTTTATAACATGAGATAATATATATGTTAAATGAGAAAATGACAAGCATTCAGATATTAGTGAATCATGAACATGTCTGACAGACACCAAAAAAGCAAAAATTAAAAAAAAAAATGAAGACATAGAAATCCTAATAAACAAACCAGCACCCAACACTATGAGGTTTATAACCTCTTGCTTGAGTAGAGAAGCTACTCAAGCAACACTTCTGCCCGTATCTACTATGTACAAATAAGTTCTCTCAACCTAACAAACTGTATACATATTTAATATTATTATTTTAAATATTGAAAAAAATCAGCTTACACTAAAAGATATATGGCAATTTTGAGTTATATAGAAAATAAAAGTACATATGTATGTGAAAATATTTATAAAATTTATAGAACAAAATCATATCATGAGATGCATAATAACAACAGAAAACAATAAGATACAATAGAATAAATTAAACGAAGCAGTGTTTAAATCGTTTTAACACTCAGATGTTTTGTATGCAAAGTAATGTAGGAAGTAATTGGTTCATATAATAACACCATTTTGTGTTTAACGTAATGTTAATAGCTAGTTCTATTTACAAGATATATGATCATTCCCTCCTCTTTCCTTGCATTACCATTTTTCTTAGTTCTTTGACTGAGAATTTTTTCCTTGTAGACTATGATAGATTAATCTAATGTCAGAGTTCAGTATACCTCTTAAATGCTCTGATCTTGACAGAATATCTAGGCTTTTGCCCAATATCTTAAATCAAATCTCTCATGAAGATCTGGCTCTTTGGCAAACAAGTGTAAATCACCCAAAAATAAAATTAGGTAGGATGACAGATGATTGAGGTTTGAACTTCATGTGATCTGAAAAATTCACGTCAGTATAAAAATGTCATCTCTTCAAGCTTTCATGTTTGTAAGAGCAATGTTTAAAAATTGTTTGCCTCTTTAAACCTTAGTCCACTCATTCTTATTACCTTCTCAAATTTCTTGTTATATAGTGGGTGGCAGGTATAGTGCTTTGATATGTTAAGAACAATAGATTATGACACAACAATAACGCAATTATCAGCTATTGAATCAAACATAAAAAAATAGTGAATATTCTATGCCGATATTGTAAACAACATTAGACTTTTCTAATATTCGTATGATGTCAATACTATCCTTTGTTATAGAAGCTTAAGATAAAACCATACAAATTGTATGATAGTTATTCAGCTTTACTACAATAATGTAACATATTTAAGTATGCTAATCCTCTGGTTACCGCCTTCCCTTAGTGTCTCCCCTTTCTTCTCCTTTTCTATACTTGTCATATTTTCGCTTTAGAATGCTTGTAACATAATAATTAGATAAGCAGAGCAGTAGTAATAATGTATTTTCCACAGAACAAAGAGTCTAGTCATGAAAATTATTTAGTGATATAATATCATCAATGTCATTGCATTCATAAATATTGTACACAGTGGTATATAAAGACTGTGTGTATCTTCACTGGTATATGGTTTAAACTACAGACGGACTAATGAAAGTGCACACAGCTCTCATACATAAGGACCAAACAGCTGAAAGTTGCCTGGTGTATCCACTGCACCTATATGATTACCATTCAATATAAGCAAACACTATAGCATTTAACTCTGCCATGTATGTTATGTTAGTAGTGAAAAGAAGAACATTTCAATCAAAGTATCAGGAAATTATGCCCAAATGTCATTGTTCACTGTTCATAGGAAATCTGTACACATGGCATTTATAGTATAGGCCAGGGTATATTGAGTGTCACTTTTTTGAGTATGACTTTATATTCAAAATGGCATAGTCCCCCCCCCCATCCTCCACTTCTTATCTCTGATTTCCTTCTTCTGATTTGTTATCACTTTTCTCATCTTCTTTCATATCCTTCATATAGTGTTTACACTTATAATATTAATTATTCTAATTTAAAGGTGTTTAACATTTCATCTTATAGATTTCAAAAAAGGATTTGTCATAATGAACATCAGAAATTCCGTACCTGCATATTTGAAGGTTTGGCTTACTTGAGGACTGTGGAGTGACATTGTATATGATCATTTTCTTAAAATAAAGCAATGTATAATCATTTTTTTCTTTTGTTTTTCAGAGTTTTTAATGAAAATCCAGGAGAAGAGAAGGCTTTGTTGAGGAACATCAACCCACAGGTTGTTTCCTGTAGGAATGGACGTGGTCCATTAACTGCAAAGTATATAGTTTATCCATATAATGTTATTTCAGCTTTGGTGGGTTAATGTACCTCAACAAAGCCAAGGAAACTTAGGAAATGTATTTTGTCCTAAACTCTAAGGACGTTTGCATTTTTTAGTCCCCACTCCAGGACACAACTGCACAAAGATGGACTGTCCTCCTAAAATAGGGACAAGTAGTAACCCTAGTGAAAACTAATCACACCCTAGCAAATTTTTTGCCTGAAATTCATACAAGGGTATGGATAAACTATTTTAATAGACTAAAAAAGGGATCCATTCCACACACATTGATCAGTTGTGTTATAAATAAGGTGTTAAAATCTCATACCTCTCATATGCACCTTATGATAAATGTTCCTCAATTCAGTATTACTGTATTCATGTCGTACATTAAGAAATATTCTTCATTCTTCACTGCTAATAATCCTATAATTAGTTACCACAACTTACAGCATTAAAAGAATGACACATGTGAAATGCACCTCTTCTTATCTTATGCGGTTGGTTTATCAGCCTATCTGAAGAAAATGTACAACAATCAAAAAATGTATGGAATGGGTGATCTATTTTAATGTAGCTTGAATGAAATGCATTATTTTGGCAAAGGCCTAAACTCGGGGATGGATTTTAAATATTGCTGAGAATATGTTGTACACATTCGCATAGTGGCACTTGGAAATAGGGTGATGACGGCACTGACATAAACAGGGTACCCCCTGATCCCCTGTGTGAGGGACAGTCACTGTTTGGGTAGGTGTGTCCTGGCCAACAATGATACAATGCCAAATGTCCTGTGATTGTAGGAAATAACTATGTGCCATACTGCATGTAACATTTGCCTAAAGCAGTCATGTCAGGATCGAAAATACGTAACTCGTACAAGAAACAGACTAACAACTAAAGTGCTAAAGGTATAGGCTCTCAGCTAGGAAAATAATGAATGTTCTAAACCCGCACTGACCGTGGGTATGTGTTGGCCTAAACAATCTGGTGTCCCCAAAATATATCCCATCCTGTACATATGACAATATGGCAACCCTACCAATGGTTAGAGCATTCGCACAATAACTGGCCAGCCTCTTAATCACTCACAAAGCCAGTGACCTTTGGAGGAAAGGTGTTGAATGAGAAAGACTAATGACAACAATTAAGAGTAATAGACGCATTTAACTGCATAAAATAAGTAGTAATATGAATCTGTCAACACGTTCCAAGTTAATAGTACTAATATTGTAGAAGTGTCCGTGATTGTCCTTGATTTGTCATAGCCTTGTCCCTGTCACTGTAGAAATTAGTCCCCGAGTATCACCGAGATCCGTACACATATGTACACCAACCAACTGTCACATTTGTTGACAGGACTACTGCATACCTGTAGTGAATTTATAATTGATGTCCAGAATAATATTTATCGTATATATGAATGAATGAAATAGTCAAATGTGAAGGGAAACACCAGTGGAAACCCCCCCACACTGTATTATGTAGTGGAATCACTCCCCACCCTATATTATGTAGTGCCGACCTAATAATGTGGTCAGAGGTGCCCAAACAGCTGTGTCTGTAAACACAGGTAGAATGTTAAAATCGGGACTAACTCTGTCCATGAGCTACGTCTGATATTTGAACAGGTACAGGGAAGTTCTAGTCACCAGTCGGACAAGCCTAAACCAGGACCAGCACATGAACACCCTGACAATCAAACACACGTATGTGCCAGGACTATAAGCGTAGGAGTTCGGAATATCCTTGGAGTGAGTAGACATGCAGCATGGGTCCAGAGCATTAGGAAATAGGGAATGTCGGAAGTGTAGTACTGTGGTTTTCCCAGCAGGAGAATGGATGCCTGCTGTGTAAGTGAAGCAGTGAGGCGTATGTTATAGCAGCTATATGAACCATGGGTATACATATAAATGAGGCAGAACAACAATAGCGTAGTGGTTAGAGCATCCGCCTAACGTAAAGGCATTCCCGATTCAAGTACGACTATAGCACATATTAATTTATTGTGTAATGAATGCCTCTCTGCTGTAAAGCCAACATTTAAACATGTAAAGGTGAACGCGTGTCTCACATGGGGCCGTAAACCGGATTCCATCAATCAAAGTGGTACTGTCATAAGGAATAAGGCACATGTAATCACAAAGAAGTGGCAGTAAACATATATAACTCACAATAAGTAGATGCAAGTGCACCTGCGTGGGTGTAAGCAGCTTGTAGCATAGCAAATGTATGTTGTCTTGTACAGCAGCAACTTTTATATATACATTTATATATATATATATATATATATATATATATATATATATATATATATATATAGACAGATGTGTGTATAGATAAATATCTACAGATATAAAAGAAATATGCAATTATATATATATATATATATATATATATATATATATATATATATATATATATTTAAGAATGAACGCCGAAAGATGAAAGCAAACATAAGGGTTGTGAAGGGAATCTAGAGCAAGTAAGGTATTATAAAGTGCTCACAGCGTACGTCATATAAAGCTGCACAAGAGTGAGTAGAGCACTGCTATGCACACCTGAGGCAGGGTTATGCCAGTGACCATAACATCATTGATGTGCTACGTCAACATTATACACAGATGGAATGTAGTTCATGTTGTGACCACCTACACTTGTAACCCGCAAATGGTTCGTAATCCATAACACCAGGAAAGGCACGTATGTGCAAATATGAATGGAGGGCGACCCTGTGAATACAAGAGGCAGTACAAAATGTGTGTAGGGCCCCAACGCTCTGGAGAGGGCAATGTGTAAAGGTTCATAGGTTCATAGGTTCATAGGTTCATACTAGGCTATCTGCCCGAGGGCATTTACAAGCCTAGCCCATAGTTTTGTGGCTTACGCCACCCCTTTAGTATGGGGAACTATACCCATTATTTTGCTGTGCCTCTGTTGAGCAGTGACACTGAGGTAATCCCTGGGGTATATCTGCGATCTCCCATCCATTGGTCAAGATTTCTCTTGAACAAGGCCAGCGAGGTGCTCTGCCTCACATATACTGGGATTTTATTCCACAGCATAGGGAGTCTTTGGGTGATGAATCTATCCCTCCAGCACGTCCTATTAATAGCCGTGTCGAGGTTTAAGTCTCCGCCCTTGTGGCTCTGATGGATCTAGATTTTTGAGGTGAAGCATATTCATCAAATCTGGGTTTGACATGGCCTTGTATGTTAGGCAAAGGTCACCTCTGAGCAAGCGTGGCGACTGAATAGAGCTGGAGTTCTTTCAGTCGGGCAGCATAGGACAGATGTTTGAGACCCTTTATCCTTTTGGTGAGGAACTTTTGTGGCCTCTCCAGCTGCTGCAAGTGTCGGGTCAGATACATTCCGAATGGGGCATTGTACTCAATCATTGGTCTGATGAGTGATGAGTATAGGGAGACTATGACCTCCCTTGATCTAGATGAGAATCCCTTCATGATAAGGTGGGCAATGTAGAAGGTCTTCCTAACTACTTTAGCTACATGGGTGTTGAATGACAGACTACTATCAACCTGGGTCCCCAGGTCCCTGATAACTTCTTCTGTGCTCAGTGGATTGCCACCTATTTGGTAGCTAGGGGTAACCTTGTTTTTCCCGAAGGGTATGACTATGCATTTTTTGGCATTTAACTTTAGGCCATGGCTCTGGCACCAGTTATCCGTTTCTGTGAGACCCTTCTGAAGGGTATCTGTGTCAGATGTGTTTTCTACTATGGCGCCCAGTTTGCAGTCATCTGCAAACTTTGTCAGCCATAACCCTCCTGTGTTTGCTTGTACTTCGGAAAAGTAGATGCCAAACAAGAGTGGGCCCAGGACTGAGCCCTGTGGTACACCACTTGTGACAGGCTTTGAGTCTGACATGGCGCCAGCAACTCTGACCCTGTGGGTTCTGTCACTCAGCCAGTTTGCAACCCATCTTGTGATGTATGGGTTAACATTTAATGATACCCGAGTGGGGTATTGTATCGAAGGCCTTCGCCAGATCGAGGTAGGCTGTATGGACTGCCTTTCCCTCATCAATAGCTTTGGTGACTGTTTCGAAAAAGTCAACCAAGTTTAGAAGGCATGATCTGCCTTTGACAAAGCCGAACTGGGATGGATCCAAAGTCTGCAAATTCCCTATGTCTTTATTTATGAGGTCCATTATGATCCTCTCCATGGCTTTGCAGATAAGGCTTGTCAAGCTAATGGGCCGGTAATTTCCAGGGTCGGTGGAGGCACCGCCTTTGTGAAGTGGGACCACAGTTGCAGTGCGCCACTCCCTGGGTACGTATCCAGAGGTAAGACTATGATTAAACAGCTGTCCTAGCTGTGGGTTTAATTCCTCATTGAGTTCGTGGAGCACACAGCCGGGGACACCATCAGGTCCCATGAATGCTGTGTTTTTTGCTTTGGAGAGAGCAGTTCTCACTTGGGCATTGGAGATGTTTGGGGGGCTGCAATCGCTTGGTATAGATATCTCTCCTTTTGGGGAGGGGAGAAGTTTGCACTGAACCTGTCAGCCAGTATGTTGGCAATGTCTGTAGGATCAGTAATCTTCACATCATTTTGAACTAGTTCTGAGCATATCTGGGAGTTTCCTCCCAGGTTTCTAACATAGCTAAAGAAGGCCTTATGATTGTCTTTTGAGTCTTTAGCTATTTTTCTCTCAAAATTTGCTTTGGATGATTTTATGAGAGCTCTTAGTTTTTTACTTATAGTGATCAAGGGTGTCTTACCTTTTAAGGATTTTGCTCTATCTTGTAGTAGCTTCCTCCTTTTGTTGTAGAGTTTGTTTATGGCTGGGGTCCACCAGACTGGACGCTTGCCTTTGGTACAAAGAGTCTTTGTTTTGCTTGGGATTGCCTTATCCACGCAGTCCTGCAGGTGCTGGTAGAAGGCATTTGTAAGTGATTCAGTGGCTTGAGTACTGTTTTCCGCCGGCTCGGGGGCCTTAAAGGAGACCACACTAGTCTTTAGAAGTGTGAAGTCGGCTTTAGAGAAGTTCTTTACTGTGGTCTTTTTTATTTCAGGTGGGGGTGGGATGAGGACCTCCAGCGAGATTAGTTTGTGATCTGATCTCACCAGTGAGGGGTATACTTCCGGTGTTGAACATTGTGCTCCCATGTTCGTGATGATGAGATCAAGTATGTTTTCTCCTCTTGTGGGGATGGTGACTAGTTGTTCCATGGCATTTGAGTTTATGAATTCCAGGAACTTTTGGGCTAGGGTGTTTGGGCTTGAGTAGTGTTCCCAGTCTATATTAGGGTAATTGAAGTCACCTAGTATGATGGTGTTTGGTGATACATTTATCCCCTCTAGTGTTTTCAGGAAGGCCATGTGAGGTTCCTGAGTTTGTGAGGGTGGCCTGTAACATGCTACAATTTGCAGAGCAGTCTTGCCTATGGTTAATTGCACCTGGATGGTCTCCGATGCATCGTGCGTTGCCACCAGTCTTGAGGTGTGGGTGTCTTTGATGAATATGGATACCCCCTCCTTTCTTGGTATTGTCTGGATTTTGGGGCAAACGCATGATAAGAGGTAAAACCTGATAGTGCTGGGGTGCTCTCAGGAGCCTTGAACCAGGTTTCTGTCACTGCACAGACATCGATGTTCTCCATACTGAGAAGGGCCTCGAGTGCATTTTGAGATTTAGACTTCTGGCACTGAGCAGCATTACCCTTAGTTTTTTTCCTTTTTGTGTTCTAGGGTGGTAGGTTTAGAATTTGAGCCTTGCCTAAAAAGGCACTATGGGGTGGCAAGAGCCTTTGCCAATATCCGGAATCCCAGGGGTGACAGGTGCAAGCCGTCCCTTGCGAAGCAGCGTGGCTTGTCCAGCATGTCATCCCAGGCAGACAGACATTGGATCCCCTTTGAATGACACCAGAGTTTAAGTCAATTGTTAAAGCTGATCATCTTATCTCTGTATTGTGGCATCATTCTTGGTGAAGGTAGGATACTGCTCAAGGTCAGGGTCATACCTGCCTGGGCTACATAATCAGAGAGCTCCTCAATGTCTCTTTTCATGTAGTCCAAGGAGGTACGTCTCAGGTCGTTTACACCAGCGTGGACAATGACTGAGTCGTATTTGTACCTGCTGTTGAGAGACCTGAGGTCCTGTGTCATGGCTGCGATATCAAGTGGATAATGGCTGTTATGCCTGGAAACTCAACACGGATGTGCTGGAGAAACTATGGATATGCGATTATGGACACAGGAGTGCTAGGGTATGTTGAACCAGTTGCAATGGAGCGGCCCGTGGAGGTCAGCTAGTACATAGGTGCGATTCCCAGATAGAGCGTCATCTGCGTGGAGACATGCATGAGGTTGTGCGTCAGGGCTGGCAGCCCGGAACATAAAACCTATCTGCCAACCATGAGTGGAATGGAGTTCTGCTGTGACAACCCCAAACCGGGAAAAGCAGAAAGACACAACTACATGCAGACATCAATATGTTGACGTACAATCTCTGTAGCACAAGCACTCATTCTATTAACATTAATAATATGAATGTGCACAGAAACAAACACAGTAGCAGGAATAATAGGCTGCGCATACGAGTAATAGGTCGAATGACACTGTATCACATCACACTTATCAGCGGTACCCCAGACATGAAAAACGTGCGACATCTGTCCGCTGTATAATGTGCAGTATACTGATCACAAGTTCACTGGAGTGAAGTGTCGGTGACATAATGACTAAGGCAATAGTATGCTGTTGAAGCAGAGATAATACCCAATACGCATGTGTAAGTGTCTATGTCCGGGAAATGTATTGGTTAACGGACACTCAGATGCATATATAGATAAAAATATATATACATACAGATATATATATATATATATATATATATATATATATATTGATATACACACACACACATATATATATATATATATATATATAGATATATATATATATATATATATATATATATATATATATATATATATATATATACAGATATATATATATATATATATATATATATATATATATATATATATATATATATAGATATATGTATATATATATATATATAGATAGATATATATACACATTCAACAGGTATTGATATATACACATACACACAAAACAAATATATATGTCATTGTAGATATGCACATGTACATAACTAGGTTACTTTACAGCAATTAGGGGTAACATATGTTCAAACCAGGCATATCTTACTGGGGGGTCCAATAAATAAATGTTTTACCGCCCACACCGCCCAGCTAGGCCGGTCAGACATACAGACACACAATAAAGGTAAATACACCACTGCATTCCAAACCACCAGCAGGAAAGTACCAGTGGGAGAGATCTGCAAGGTCTACACTTTAAACATGGATAACGGGGTCCCTTGCGGGACACCAAAAATTCACTATACAGGCAACCTGTAATGATTGACGCAAGCAGGATGTAGCTGTACACGGAACAGTAGGTTGTGCAAGTGTAATAACACATGGGTTGACAAAACGTACGACATGTGTCCCGAGATGGGGAGACTGGGCAATGTGTAGGGGTGTGCTCATACCCCAGCTGCGCTCACAGTAAGTAGTTCTCATGAGTGCTGTAGAGGGGTGACAGGTAGGTGAACCATGGGTATGCAATAATGGGCTTAAGTGTGCAGGTGCTGGTTGGCAGAGATGTAGTAGGCCCGCCCAGTGGAAGTCATTAATATTACTATGTGGGCATAGTAGACGCCTATACCCCCCATACCTGAAGAGCACATCTACCGGATAGTCTGTAAAGCATCGGGGGAATACATAGGGACCATATCAGTGCCATGTACCTGATTAGCATGGACGTCCATAGTTATGAATCAGAATGTAACAAAGTCCAACTAAACACTTCCAGAACTAGTGATATTAGGTGAACAGGTGGCGGAATACAGGTAATAACAGATGACAACATGTATGAGTCATAAACAGCATGTACCTCGACAAACGTGAATGAATACATATGCTCTGTGACTGTCAATGTGTCTGGTTAATAGAACCAATCATCTAAATGAGTCCCACAGGGTGTTATGCAGTGTTCCTGATACAGTGATCATTCTCCCACATTGGTATGTGAGGTCTGCTAGTGACGGAAAGTGCATAATTTGCTGACCACCTTAGGTAGATGATAGCATAATAGATGAGGTTTACCACCCGTACGCCTTTGAGGGACACACCCGTCTGGGCAGTTGTGTCCTGCAAAATGAATGTTATGGCACATGGCCTGTGAGTTCGGGAAAGGAGGCCATATATTGTGTGTAGTGGTGTCAGAAATTAATATGTTGTATCAGAAACAGCTACATGTAATAGGAAACAGTATTAGCAATTATAATGCTACAAGAATAACCTTAATGTATGCAAACAGTTGAGGTAGTCAGTTTACTACTGGCTGTGGGTATGTGTTGCCTTGACAGATGTGATAGCTCTACATATAGGACCTATAGGGCCGCCACCATTCTGAATGGCCAAAGTGGGACCTGCTCTGTAGAAATGTCAGACGTACCAGGGCAGAACATACCTACAGCCATGCATAGTACATAAATATGCATATCAGCACAAATCAAATCGTAGTCTAGCAGCAGTCAAGTTGCTTATGCTACTTCATATAACATATCGACATGTCAGGTATACAAGACCTGTAACAAGCAACTGTTACAGGCACGTAGAATATGAGAATGTCCCCTAATCAGGACAGTTGCAATGGCTAGAGTATTGTCACATGACATATGCCTAATGAGGGACTGTCCCATGCAAAGTGGGAAAGGTGTTACTCCTACAGTCTCCCGTCGTGAAATCTGAAAGGTGGAAAATGTACAGTAGGTATGCGGTAGCATGACCCGGCAGACAGCTGTGTTAATAAAATAACATTCACATGTCAGCATTGCAGAGTATCGGTTTCCATGTATCAGGCAGATGGGAGCAGATCGTATGAGGAACACGCAGATAATATGATTATGTCACTGGACAGGCCGCAGAGTCTGTACAGTCGAACGCCTGCCATCGCCAAATGGTTAGACATACCTGATACTGTAGTCATGTAGTCCGATGTAATACGCATCACAAGGGATCGCACACACCCAGCGTGAGTGACAAATGTAAGCACAAATGTCGGCGAGCGAGCGGGTGTAAGCGTGTTTGTCTACCAGTATGCCAGTAGTGCACTGTCAAAGAAATCTGGAGTCTGAACGGATATAAGGTGCTGTAACCAGAGGTCAGCAGTGCTTAACACTGTGCAAACCCATGCACAACTGCTCACACCTGCTGGAATGTGCCTTACCCACTCCGTATCCAAAGGCGTCGTTCTGTCTGCAAACAAAGAACCATCCTATTCAGGTGTTGGTGGCAGTACTCTGAGCACATAGCTCATGTGAATTAACAATACACCATGGCATATGTACAGACAATAGACCACACACACACCATACAGCACAGTCATCCAACGGTATAGCAATGTACTGGCAGATATGTTTGCAGGCCTGGCCGCTCTGTGTATCAGTGTGAGCATGCCAAGTATGACTGTTACGCATGTTGTCGACCGATATTACCATCATACCGTCATGTGTGTGAGCATGCCAAGTATGGTCAACTGCATCGCATGTGTCACATGTCCAGATAGTCAGTACTGTGTTGCCAACCCCACCGTTCTACACAGACAGATGTCATGCTGTGTCTGCAGGGTAGCTAATGGTCATGTGGCATTGACAGTTGCTACATTTCTGCATAGCGTGGGGGGACATCCAACCGCATCCACAGTCCTACACAGCACCGGCGGTGGTGCACATGACTCTCACATGTGTACGTTGGACGGGGGAACAGCTGACAGTTGTACACATCTGCCACTCCTGTACTGGTATGCCAGGTACTCCATGTCAGAGTGTGGACCTACCAAAATTGTGGTTTGAAGGGATACCAGTGTACTTCAGATCCCAGTTTTAAATACCAGCATAGTGGTGTTGGATGTCCTAGCTTTCACAACCTACATCAAACTGCCTGGCGTGCTGTAGTCTGTGTGTATCTCTGGGGGTTGGGGTCATTCATTGGGCATATCCATAGGCCATTGTATATCATTTGTCTGTATTGGTCCACACCTGTCCAGCTGCATGGAATATGTGTGGGCTATATGGACACACATGATGTTCAACCCATAATCTGCAGTGGGTTAGGACACCCTGTGTACTACTGGCTACCATTGTGACCCCCGTATGTGCTACAGATGTCATGGTGCCACTATGGACGTGTGCTGTCTGCTGCCCTAACATTCGGCCACCAAAGTCTCTTGTATGCTCACATACATACCATAGCAACGGGTAAAGTCACATTCTAATACAACTGCCAATTGTTAGGTTGATAGATGTACCCTGGGGGTGTTCCGGACCTGAGGACGGTGCTGGAGGGCTGCCTATGTCAGATGCACACAGTGCACCTCCTATACATGGCCGAGCACAGGTAGTGTAATGTTTGGCATCCATTGTACTGTGTGCGGGTCAGAGAGGGTGAAATCCCTGGGTACCTACTGTGTCACTGCATATGCCTTGCATTGCCTCTTTGCCAAGGGCTGGTCATACTGTGCACGGCCCTGTCGCTGACTGGGCCCTGCTCAGGTAGTTCCTTCGCCAAGTCACACTGTGCCTGTACAGGCCTTGGCAGTGGTGTTGGGCCATGTGGCCCTGCCCCATGCTGTTCCTGTTGCAACTGTTACTGCAGGATCAGATTGTGTAGCATAGCAAATACCATAACAATTTGTGTGCATGTAGCTAGTGAATACTGCTGGGCACCACCAGAAGTGTCCAGATACCAGAACCGTGACCTGAGCATCCCAAACACATGCTCAATTATATGTCTTGCCTGTGCATCTGCCTCATTATGGTGTGAGTGTTCAGGTGTGTGTGCATTGCTGATGGGTGTCATCAGCCACGACACCAGTGGTTACCCAGCATCCCCCACTAGGAGACTGTAGGGGATGTCCATATTGGCAAAGGTGTGGTACAGCTGTGTCAGACGCCATATATCGGAATCATCATAGCTTCCAGGGCAGACAGCACACACATTCAATCTAATGACCTGGCCATCGCATATGGCCTAGCTGTTGGAGGGTATGCCCCTGCAGTGAATGTAGGCCCTACACCGCTCACCGGGTGTTGCTTTTATGTGTACGTGTTTGCAGGCTATAGCACCCAGTACCCCAGGGTAGTCAGCCATGTGGTTGAAGAGATGCATATTGCTTGTCTACTAATCACGTGTGTTGAGGACATGTACATACTCACTAGCATGTGTTGACATGGCATTTTTGAACTGGTGCAATACTCTGGATGCAGATGCCTGTGAGATCCCCATGATATCCCCAGTTGTGCTGTGGGAGGTACCTGTGGCTAATATACCTAGGCCAACACATACCATGGTATCCACTGTGATGGGTGTCCCTTGGCCTGTTTGATGTGTTAGGTGTGGCAGGCACAGGTCAACAAGCCACTGTTGGAGGTCTCTGTCCACCCCATAGTGCTTCACCATCCCCAGCTTATGTAGCCCCTGGTATGTCACCCTGGGTCTATAAAGTCTTATGTCACCCCAGTAAGGGTTGTTCAGCAGCATACACATCCTCACTGCCCTCAGCCTCCTGCACATGTTGGTCTATGTTGCCTGCTGCAGCCCTTTTCATTTGGTTGGACTGTGTTGTGAAATATCCCCGCAGGTATACATCGATGGTGTAGAGTGCGGAAGAAACCTGTGTGTATGCTGCTTGCTCACATTACTGTACTGTTCAGGTGTGGGCTGGCCATGTAATCTGCTGATTGTGCTGATCATCACCTGTTTGTGCAGCCTGTTCACCCTGACTACCCCACTACTGCTTTTCTCCCTCTCAATGTCACTAGGCAGGTATAGACGCACCCCTAGCTTAGGCATACACTACAGGGATCAGTATCACACCCTGGGGATAAATGGGATACACTATTGTCAACCTCATCTGCATAGTATAGTCTTCTAATGAATAGTTATATGACCCATACCGAACCTCCAAATTAATAACTACTGCTTGGTGTCGCTCAGATACGTACACAACTGGTAACAGGTGCCTTACTATCACCGTATTCGATGTCCCATGGTCTTCCCAGCAACAAAAGAACAGGTGTCTACATGACTACAACCCGGGACCCTGCACACAATAGACGATGTGCATTACCACTATGCCATGGCAGATATACATACATCCGAGGTTATCACCTACAGATCATCCAGCACAAACATTCAATAGTGCTGATGTCCCCAGACATATATATGTATATATCTATTTCTATCTCTCTATATCTACATATATCATATATATTATATGTATACATATATGTATATATATATATATATATATATATATATATATATATATATATATATATATATATACATACACATATGTACATATACACACATATGTAGATATTGCATTTATATCACAACAGCGGACCACATGACAGCAAAGCATTAGACAGGAATGAGAAGGAAACTACATGTGCCACCTGCATCATGTAGTGTTGTTACTATCAAGGCATGTGTGTTTTGTTGCGTCACACGGGTCAGACTGTATTAAGGGTAAGAGTAGGGCTTCTGATATTTACTCACTAGACCTATTGGCGAATGTATGTGTTGATAACCCAGTGTCTTGGCAGAATATGCGGGCTGTGGACACTATATAGGTCAGCAACAAAACACACTGAACACATCCTGCAGCTAGCCACCCACAGATACCAACACATAGGGTATAACTGCCAAACACACACATGTGCCATGTCTTGGAATCGAGCATCTACCTGTCTATTCTACCACACTACAGCATTACACAGAACGCGCTACCGACTTTCGGCATCACAGCACTCCCAGAGGCATACTTCTGGGTGGATGACATCATCAGCAAAGGCAAAGACGCTGTTAGGGAATGTATGGACAGTGAGCAGTCTAAAAGCATGACTCTGTCCCCAGGCAGCTGGAGACACACAGACACACATACACACACTTGGCAGGGCTGGGAGTTGAACATACACCTAACTACCTTATCACACTACAGCATTATGCAGTTACAGAACGCGCTACTGAGATTACTGGAACACAGCACTCCCAGAGGCATACTTCTAGGTGCATGACATCATCAGCAAAGGCAAAGACGCCGATAGGGAATGTATGGAGTGTGAGCAGTCTAAAAGCATATTACTGTCCCAAGGTAGATGGAGATAAACACACGGCAGTGGTGTGAGCGGGACAACTGCCTATCTGCAGAGCACTATTACAACACTACATAGATACGAGACGCGCTACGGACAGTACACCTTTCAAGAAAGTTAACCAGTGTGTTCAATGTAAGAATCCATCCTGACGTGGGGTATGGACATCTGTTGCCTGGATGACCACTATCGCTATACAGGATTTCAATGGTCATGCCCATACACAGAGGCACATAACCGACACAAGGTGTCACTGGGCATGCTCACACACTTAGTAGCACAAGTCCGTTTTGAATGTACTGTGTGTCCATCTACACAACGGCGTACTGGGCCTGCCCACACACTTAGCAGTAGCGAAGGGCTGTCTTGTATGCACATGGATTCTAAACACGGAAGGGCACAGTGTGTCGATAGTGAACATTGTTAGCACGAACACTGCACTACATATATCTGACACCGGTCATCAGTGCTAGATGTGAAGCGTTCGTAATCACAGCTGACAATCCAGATCCAACAATGGGGAATACGGATATCTCTGCAGTGAGGAACACCTGGCATATGGCACAGTTGTGCACAATAGCACTATCACCGTATACCTCAGATACAGACATGTAGGACATAAGACCATGACGGACAGCTCCAGGTGTTAGTGTCCCCACGTACATGAAGACCGCTCACATGTACTGACCAGTACACACTCAAGAGCCATCACAGATGTCTCATGTGCAGATCACAGTGGTAAATGCCGCATTGTACTATGTCTTTAGACCAGCAACACGCATCCATACATTACTACAACACCATGTTACTCATGACCAGTGGACTGTACATAGGTCTACAGCAACTGTGCAGACTACACATGTACTGACAGGGTTCCATCATGTGTTATGCAATGCAATGATACCACTGTTCATAACCAGGTCGGCTCTACACATAACAGGGGCCCTGGGTCTTATACAGCTGTAACAGATGACTGTTGCTGTACACCAAAAACACTCATGTTTGGATATCACATACATGTAATTGCCATGGATATGTACATGGCCCACACATACAGCACATATGTACATAGCATAGCTTTTGCTGTCCTCCGTGCAGACAAGTGGCTACAGCAATCACATGCATAAACATGGAAGGTAGGTTCATGGCTGTTGAATGCAAACAGTACATAAGGTAGCAATGTTGACTGAGGTAACATTCCCTCTGTACTAGTTACCCATGACAACTATCATATCATACAACAGTCCATGTGTCATGTATGTCATCACACATGTCCACCAATTGCAATGCATACAAACATGGCTACATGACAGGAATGTAGGATCAACACACATGTACATGTAGTGGTGTGCATTCAGCTACCATGCATGTGCAGTAGCTGATGTATGCAGTTCATCTGTGTCTAATTACAACATGCAGTTGCAATGCAGCCCCATCATTGACACCTGTATATGGTGAAATACTGACAGTACGGTAGTATGTACATCAGGTATGGATGGATGTGTGTACATAAAGTGATGGTCCACCTTTGCAGATGGATGTTTGCTGAAGACAGCTCACAGGTGTGTTACAAGCCGTCCTACCATGACATGTGCAAACAGTACGCTATGTTACTGTTACTTGAAGGTGAAGACATACAACCTACACAGAGGTCAGGGTGTTACTGACTGTAAATCAATTGTAACACTTACGTCCTCCCATGTGCATATAGCAGCACAATTGCCGAAGGTAGCGTCGGTACACATAAGGAGGCCAATACTGCTGCATGTCTGTCAGACGTATCATCATACAGCAGGTGTATGATTCACAGTACTGCCATGTGTGTTTGCTTGTGTGACCATATATGCCACGTATGGTGGGGAATACATCCCAATTGTTACACACCCCTATACACTGTTGTAGAGATCTGTACATACTGCAGTGTAGAAAGCAAGATATAGGCAGGGGTGTTGTGTGTATCACACACATGTCAGCTATCTGTATGTGAATGACATTTGTGGACTCCACAGTGTGTGTGTGTGTGTTTGTGTGTGTGTGTGTATGTATGTATGTATGGCTGTCTGGTGCATGGAGTGAGGGTGTATGCTACCATAAAGAACAGACAGGATCCCTATCCCCTCATGGTGATGCAATCTACTACCCTGTTGATGCCGTCAGTCTCAGCCTTACTGGCTACCTGTACATGTTCATTCTCTGTGTTGCATCATGTGGGTACACAGTACTGTGAAGGTGATTACCACATAGGCAGGGGTCCTCACCTCAACACTATCGAGTGTATATTATAGTGTCGTTGACCCCGTGAGTGTGGGCATGTTATTGCGTGTTTCTGTGTATGTCTGTGCGTGTTCTCATCCTGTAATGTGACAGTGTATTGTATTACTGCTACACAGTGAGGCCTCATGCTATCAACTGGCCTCTACCCTTGACATCAGCCAGACCGCTGTGTAAACCCCCCCCACACCATGTCACTGTACCTGTGATGTGACCCGGTATGGATGTCACGTCTCTAGCCACTGTAGCCTATTAAACAGCTCACATGCTTCTGGATCAGTAGATGTGTGGACATCTGTGGAATGGCAGCCTTTCTATCAGTGAGGTTGAGGCTACATATAGCATGCTGGTATTGCCATACATGCCTGTGAGTACTCCACATTTACACATGGGAAACTGCAAGCACTGCTACTTATTGGCACATGCAATTAGACCTTAAGGAGGGAAGCAGGGCATCATTACCAACATGCTGTTACTGTTGTTACCAAGACACATACTGTGAACATACAACAATGAACTCTAACTGCAAACACTGTAACATAATGTCACATGCAATTAGACCTTAAGGAGGGAAGCAGGGCATAATTACCAACATGCTGTTACTGTTGGTACCAAGACACATACTGTGAACATATAACAATGCATTCTAAACCTGTACTACATGGTATATCTGGTACGTGTCAACAGTACACAACAAATGTATTATACACTTATCTCACTATTCTGTTCACCCTGTGCATCAGCCCATATTAGCATGTCCCTGCGCCGATGGTGTAGATAACAGGGATGTGGCACAGCCATCATCATATGCACAGGGTGATAATGTTTGCCAAGGGCATAGGCTGCACCAGTGGATGACATCATGTGTGTGGGTTAGGGCCGGTGATCTGATTGGACATGTGTGGTTGTTATGCATGTGGGTGTTGCGGTGCCCTACAGATGTTTCTGCTGTGTGCGTGTATGTGTGCATACAGTTCTGCCATGTGTCATGCCTACACAGGGGTATTATTGACAGCTCCAGATTGTACAGACCAGGATGCAGAGCTCACTTTGTCCGGCCACGGCCTGCCAGGGGTTGCACGGGCACTACCAGGCAGAGGTACAGATTGGCTACTGTCCGATGACACATGTCCACTGGAACCGTGTTCCCACTGGGAACATCCAGGGCCACATCCCCGTGGCCTGCTGTGTCCTGGTGTGGGCAGCGCAGCACCACCTGCACTGCTACCAGCACTGTGGGAGCGGGCATGTGAGGTAGCTCGTTCACATTGACCTGCACCAGGTGGTGTAGCTGGCCTACGTCCATGTGGCCTATGCCTCACTCCTACCAGATGTTCCAGCACAGACAGCTCACGCTCACGGATTGCCATGCCACAGTCAAGGATTCCAACCATGTCACCAAATCGCCTGTCCAGAACGTCAGCAATTTGCTGTTGAGCATTTGCCAATGCCTGGATGTTGTCATTTAAAGAATGGATAGCAGCCCTCTGAAGCCTCTGCCCTTCTCTGTTCTGCTGTTCAGCACATGCCTGTGCCACCATTACAGTCTGAAACATGCATCTGGTGACACCAGCTGCTGCGCTCTGTCCTGTAGGTGCATGTCTGCCAGAGGTCCTCCTACGAGCAGCACTGGCCACATGCCTGTGTGGCACATCTGCAGTCATTACACTGACACCATGGTGTGAAGACACACCGTCTGTAGCCACCACACGTTCCTGTTCCAAGCTAACACACGCTGACTGTCCTTCCTCTATGGCCACTGGTGATGGGGTATGTGTTGGCATGAGAACTGTATGCAGGGAAAGGGGGGGATATAGCTGGGATGGCAACCATTGGCACAGATTCAGCCCCTGACAACCCTGCCTGTACCTCATGCATATGTTCATCACTGCTAGTATCTTTTGGGACACTAACATCAGATGGACCGCAGGAGGGTAACGCACCTACATCACCTGTGAATGCAAAGAAAGATGCTACATTACAATAGAGACATAGACACACAGACAGAGACACAAACACACAGAGACAGAGACACACAGACAGAGACAGACACACATACACACAGACAGAGGCAGAGACACAGACACACAGACAGAGACAGAGACACAGACACACAGACAGAGACAGACACACACAGACAGAGGCAGACACACACACACACACAGACAGACACACACACACACAGACACACACACACACACACACACACACAGACAGACACACAGAGACAGAGATAGACACACGGAGACACACACACACACACACACACACACAGACAGACACAGACACAGAGACAGACACACACACATACAGACAGACCCACACACACAGACACAGAGACAGACCATGCATGTGATTTTACAGAAGACATGCAGCATGCATGTGATACAGCAGACGGCATGCAGCTCAGACATTAATAGTGGTAGTTAGCATACATCCCTGGGTTGCACACAACAGCAAGCAGGTGTCATATCAGAAACAATGCAGTTCACACAATCATGGTAGTAAGCATGCATCCCTGTGATACACCATGTGGACCAGTACAGGTTAACAGTACACATGGCTGATGTGACCTTGACATTAACATGTAGTATGACATGTAATCTGCTGATGTGCATTGACATGCATACATGTCTGACACAATGGTGTCCTGACACGGTGTAATGGGTATCACATTGCAGTGTTGTCTGTATGCCCTACAGAAAGAATGTACTTTTAGCTGATGTGCATGAGCATTGAAGGGTAGTATGAGGTGTCTACATTGCTATACAGTGTGAAGTACAGACACTGTGCCATTGCATGGCATCATGAGGCGTCTATATTGCTATACAGTGTGGAATGCACACACAGTGCATAGCCATGACTGCGTGCATACACATTACATAACTACTGTGGATTGTGACCCACGTTGCTGAGGTGTAAACACATTAAACCATGCTGTGTCATGTGACAAGTCACCGGAAGACCTACGGATGACACCTCTGCACAACTACTAAAATGTCTTAGCTGCCTGGCAACCATGTCCACACATGGCAGACTTGTCAATACACCATGTCCCACATGACATTTATGTACCACACACACGAGGTGCATGGCTGACAGTGATGTCCAACAGCAGCAAGGGAAATGTACGGTATCTGTGGCCTGATGTGGTGTCTATGTCTGTGGAAGCTGTAAAGGTGACTACTATCATGCTGTGACACAGTCATGATGTTCAACACATCTTATATGGTCGAATTAGGTGACACCTCCACAAGCTGTGCACAGGCTTTTAGGATGTCCAGTGTTCCACATCAACTATATAACCATTCAACAAAGGCTATAGTTGGGACCATGTGTGGACAATGTGCAACAGGGTGTATACACATCACATCTACTGTGTGTTGCTACATGTCTCTGGCCATCCTCCATGGCCATGTGTGAACATGTGTTGGTCAAATGTTTGTGATGGCAGTCTATCTCACATGTCTGTGTTGTCCCATATGACATACAGTCATAGATGTCAGATACGTCACTGTCCACAGGGTTATGCAGACAAAGGGTTGTATGTTTGGTATGTGGGGTATGTATTATGGGATAGTGAGACAATGTTGCAGCCGGAACACTACATGTCTGGGACATGTCAGATGGCACATCACAATGTGTGCACCCATTGCAGGGCCATATTCCATAATGGTGAATCCTGTGGGCTGCCCATATCCCAGCTCACTATGTGGTACAGTTTGCGTACCACACGTGTTGTTCCAATGTATAGTACATATTCCTACATTGAACAACACCTCCGCCGTTGTATGCACAGCTATCCACACATCTAGCAATGACAGATACTGTGGTTTCATGTCGGTGTTTCATTTAGTTTGTATATATTGCACATGGGTAGCCAGTGTGATGGATGACAGATGCGACCTGTATATCGTGACTGGACCATACATTATGTGTACATGTATTAACTGGCCACATGGTGAATAGATCTATGCATTAACATGCCTGATACTGATAACTGTCTCATCTGCAATGGACTGCTGTCTGTGCGGCATGCCAGAGGTACCTGTATAGGGGTGACACAGCAGTTTGAACATTATCCATGACTGTATGACAGCTACAGGGTGCACTGTGCATGTTAACACATTCACCTGTACAATAGCATATAGTATGCACATGTGTGCATGCACAGGGTAGCATACTATAGTATGCGACATGTGTGTAAACATACCTTGCATACAATGTTACATTACATATTGTACAGTGACACATGCAACTAAATGGGATATAATAGTTATATGTGCAGTAGTGACTTACCAGGCAACTCCAGGCTTGGTGGTTGGGAGACACCCACCTCCACGATGGCAGCTAGTGTTTGTGGATGCTGTTCTGAGGGTGTCCCCAGGCCAGCCAGTAGCTCCTCGGTAGTTGTGAGTGGGGGCTGGGTTGGTGGCCCACCGCCTGTTCTACCTTGTTCCCTGGCGATTGCATTGGCACGCTGTTTCGCATGTCATATCAAGTCCATGCAGTGTCTGCGCACCTGCTGGTAGGTGTGGTTATGGCCACCCACATCGTTAACCCTCCTGCAAAGTTCCTGCCACAGGTCGTCACACTGCTGGGCATGCTGTGGCACATGGCTGAACAATACCTCATAGTTATCATGGAGGTACGGTATGAGGGCATCATCCTCCAGGCGGCTATACACTGGCAGGCGTGAACGAGGCATTATCTGGAAGACATAATGATGGAGACAGGTCACAGTATCACAGAGATGTACAGAGATACAGCTGCATATACATTTGTATTAAATCTAGTACATATGAACAGTTATCTTTGCAAATCGTCATGACACTGACACGACTGACATGTTTGTGTCACACACATGTAACACCCATTGTGCATTGGATATCATCACCATATATGTGTGTCCCCTCATTACATTGTTCATACTCCATGTGAATGCTGTCTTGATGTGGGCATGTCTGTTTGCCTGTACTGGTGTTCTTACCTATCAGCACATACCTGGATGTGTCCACAGTAATGCTGTTGACCTTGATGCTGTGTATATGTCACATATCAACACATACACTGCCTTAATGGACATGAGCAGTGACAATGCAGACATGCGCACGGAAACCTTTACATGCATGTGTTTTGCCATATACATCTACACGGCACTGTACAGCAGTTCAAAATCCTGCCACGTATCGCCTGTGTTGCACATGTGATACACATGGGACAATGGCTAGCCGGACGTTATTCACAGGGATGGTTGTCAACTATAGCATGTACGGGCAAGGCCATGCAGTAGTGTGTATGCCCTGGGCCATGTATGGGCATAGGATGTGAGGTTTTCTAGCTGTATCCGACAGCCATTTTTCCACGGCCAGGTGCATCAGTGCCACATTACTGATCCAGACAGTTAATGATACATCTACCATGCAGTCACTGCACCATGTATGACAGAGATGACATGTGCAGATTTAATGGACAGGGTTGCATGGTATGGCAGGAGTATGTAACATGTATGGCACAGGGATCTGTCCAGCATGTGGTGATCCTTGTAGGAGGAAGGTGGCTATCCATGACGTATGTCTTTTCAGATCAGGATATGTACATGTAGCATGTCCAACATCACAGTGTTGCTCACGTCTTTATGCAAGGTAGCCAGCATGCTGCATAGTGGAGGTGAGGATTGTGAAGGCTGGTGTCGCCCATCCACGCATGGCCAAAACCCCTTAAAGGTGATATGTGATCCGATATTGGTCACCCAAGTGCTGAGTATGCCTGTCCAATGATCTCCATGCTCATGGATGGCACCCTGTCATGACTTGGGTGCCTCGTATGACTACCTAATAGGCCTGGAGATGTCACCAGCTCAGGGAGGTGAACTGCACAGCACCATCCCTTACACACAGTGTCCATAATGTTGACCGCTGCCTAGGTGGTAGTTAATGGGTACAGGGTTATTCACCTAGCAGTGACAATGCTATTAGCAGCTGTCAGATTGTGCACATATGTCATGCACCTCACCCACAAAGCCCATTCTGTATGTTGTCCACAACACTGAGACAGCTATTGCTCCTAGGTCATGGCCATTCACATCCTTACATAGGCAGATGCCTCCCATGTGTCTGTGTGGTATGGGCTACAATGAGGGAGTACAAAACATTAATCCTGTTTTACTGTAGCTGCCACTGGTGTGATATGCACATGCCACTCAGACACCTTTTGTAGTGTTGCTTCTGTCAACAGGCCACTGGTAGAACACTCCTGTGACATACGAGGGTACATCTAGTATACACAGTGTAGCTGGAACACAGTATGGGTGATGATGTCCTATGACCTGTCACAGGTATGCTATGCAGTGTGAAATCATCCGTACTGTCATCTACATCTGTACTGCTAACATCTATGTTGATAAAGGTTCATGGACTTGCAGGCTATACTCAGCAGGGTAATAGTGCAGTGCCTCCAATTATGACTGGCGTCTCCACTTGTGGGTTGCAGTGGGTTTATATTATCCAACACCCTATCTGTATTGCATATTCATGCTCAGCACTTGTTCAGAACATGCAAGCACTTTATGAGCTACTAATTACTATAGCACCCATTACAACTCATTTCCTACAAGTACACTGTTTATCCTTACATTTCCAGCTTGCTTACAGTACAACAGCTGTTGTACAAACGTACCTCACATATCTTGTGAGACATGGTTGAATATACAGGCATGTCCAAGTGTCAATTACCAGTGTTATTGCCTGTCTATATTATGAATATGGCAAACATGAGGCAATAGAGCAATTGTTTCATGTACACAGTCAATGCTCACCTTCCAACATACGACACCACAGCCTGTGGGAGATGCACATATGTAGCCATGCTGGGGGTAATACTCTCTCCAACCCAGACTGAACCTGCCATTCATGTGGGGACGTTAAACATTTGCAACACACCCCACTCATTACATAGTCTCACTAGATCTCCACCACCACAGGCCACACATAGTATGACTACGACATTTTCAGAACCTCTCCATACTCTCAGTGTAGGCAACAGAGGCAGCCCCCATCACCAAACACAACACCAATTACTTATAGCCCACAGACTCATGTGTGCCCATCAACTACAGCCAATAGGGTGTTATAACATACCCAACACACCAGTCATAGGTGACTCTGTAGGTGGTCACACTGATGCCCCACTCAGCAGGCTACACAAGGCGATAGTCACTTACATCTGGCTGTCGTGTAACAGGATCCACAGCATAACATATGCACCCATGCCACACCTCACCAGATACAATTTGACTGTCATTCTCCATGTTAGTGTGACTGCCCTGAGATGTAACTTCCTGGACTACATGTACAGGGACATGCAATAGCCTTCCGGTCTTGTAGCCCGGGAAGGTATCGCCCAAGCCCTGAGAAGCATTCTCCATTCATCCAGACTGATACCACTGTACAATGACTGAATGTTTCACTTCAACAGTTGCCTATGCTTCTGCTGTCATTCCACAGGCATCCTGTATCTGTCTGCTTTGAATGACATGGTCAACAAAACACGATGCTTTGGCACAGATGACCTGCACCTATCGGCCCTGGGATTACAGATAACATGTAAGGCTCTCGCTGCTCCTATACTTCCTGTCTTGGACAGTTTCCAATAACATATTCACCACCAGAACAGGAACAGGTAAGCAAAACCTGGGGTAATGTTACTCAGTGCTTGACATCTTCATCTCTAACGCACTCAGGGGAGGCACTCCTTATAATGGACCACTTCGATATCTCTGCAGTGACTGGGACCTGCCTCTAGGCTCCGGAGAGCACACCTGCACTGACAGGTTATACGCAGACCACACCTTTCAGTCATGTTACCAGGACCGGAACACCCACGGCGGAGGTGTGTCCATATTTCACAAGGATGTACACACCTCCAGGCTGGTTACTTAGCACAATGCATCAGAGGTAACCACGTGCAACTAACTGTGACCAGAACTGCTATCCACATTGTAACTTGCTATGGATTCCACACCATACCCCATGGTTACCGGCCCTCATTTCTTGGTGTACTGGACAGTAGGGTTCAGACAGGAACTACTGATGTGAGACTGACACTACCCCACACTTAACTGGGATATCTACTCATGTACCGACACATTAGGCCAATGCTTTCTGGGATTCATAACCTCCAATCAGCTGGATCAACCCATGCACACCACCACCATGGCCAACAATATCCTAGACATGGACATTACCAACATGTGACTGGTGTTCCACACCTGGGATTATCCCCTCGTTGGTAGTTTCCAAACGTATACTAATCACCCTTGTTATCCACATCCCGGCACCACACCCTTCACAGAATACACAGTACAAGATTTCTACAAGGCCTACTTCAGACGTCTTATGACAGTGGTAGTAAACGTCATGACACCCGTGCAGATGGACAATGTACTTACAAATGCTGAAACATACACCACTGCACTTCATTAGCACTTACACAACTGCATGGATCATGCTATCCCACACAGAGCCATGATGGTACCCACCAGATAACGGACGCCACTCTGGGGGTCCAGTTCCATGGACATGATGTACAACAAAAGGTGGAGGCTGTTGCAAAGTGGAGTACAATCCCATGGGTGGGGTAGCTCACTGGTCAGCCTCAGTAGGAATCCGGGATCCCTTATCACATCCTCCAAAGCTAGCTACGTAAACATTACTGCGACACATTCCAAGGACTACCACAAAGCATTATGGAGGTTATGTCAGTACTCGATGGCAATTCCCACATCTGCTCTGACATACAACGGTTAGGCAGGAACATTACAGAACCAACTGATATTGGCAACATCCTGGCAGATAGGTTCAATGCTAACTTTACACCCTCTCACTCCCTACAGGGACAAAATCTATACAGGAACAATGCAGAGTCCCTGCGGTCACAACTACGCAGTTCCAACCTGCACTCTCTAAGGCCTGGGACACAAACTCCATGTGACCGTCCAACATACCAGGCTGTGATTTACACAAACCTCAGAATGACATGGCTCCCCACTTGGCCACCAGATTCACTAATAGCCTTGTATCAGACATTGTGGTCTCTGAATGGCACACAGCAACAGTTATCACACTCCACACAGGTGGCGCCACAATGAACCAGAGGGACTAATGCCCTATACGCCTGACTGCACTGTTCTGCAAGGCTATGGGGCACATCATCATGGAAGTCATTCACAGAGACATTGGTGGGCTCCAGACCTTTGATGCCACCCAGGTTGGATTTGTTAGGGCCAGACCATGGCTCCTACACCTGGTGGACTCCTTTGATACAGTTACCAGGGTAGTTGATGATGGTAAGGGGGTCCACACAGCCTACCTTGTCCTCTCATTGTCTTTCAGCACCATTCTCCATTCTGGTATTGACAATATATACATCCACCTGCACATTGACCCCTACATCTCGAGATGTTATGCAAAGTGGCTCATGGACAGGACCCACACAGTGAGTGTAGCATACCATAGTACCTACTGTAATTCAGTTACACTTGGCGTACCACAGACCTCGGTCATAGGGCCCCTCATGTTCAGTATATGCTTCCCTGAGGTACAGGCTAGCACAGAGATACTTTCCTTGAATTGGTTTCCAGATGACTGCAAACAAGGAGCCATGATTGATCCACCAGCTGATACAGACACCCTCCATAAGGGTGTCACTGTGACGGATACCTGGTGTTGATAACATGGCGTCAAGCTGCATGACACAAGGTGCATAGACATCCCCTTTGGATTACACCAATCACCCACTGACTATAACATTGGTGGTAGTCCCCTACATACATGTGACATTATACGGGATCTTAGTACACACGTATATAGCACCCACTCCTTTGATAACCATATTGCCAATGTGGCGTGGCTATCCTTCTACGTGGCCACCCTGATCTGTAATGGGTTTGTAGCTGGAACAAAGGCACCCATTGTACTTCTATACTCCTGACGTATGACACACGTTCAAGGGTACAACACCTCTTTTGGGGTGTACCTTACAGAACAGCAACAGCTTTACATACCACAACATTAACACATCATGAGGATTATTGACCTAAGAAGGATGACATATGCAGCACAACTACAGACACCACAACTGTACACATTTGCATACTGCATATTCAGGGGTGACCTCTGCTGAACATACAGGGCCCATGTCCACAACAATATTGATGGATATACTCCACAAAGCCACTGAGAGCAACATGCTCATGGATATGTACACAAAAGCAACATTGAGTGGGAAGTGCTTGAGGGATACATTCCTGAACCAGACACTCACCATGCTTTGGAACATGATTCCTATGTACATCAAGCAGGGACCCTCACTAGCACTCTTCATGAGATACCTCGATGGGTGGATGGGAGACACACATGTACACCAGGGATCACTGCAGTGGCTGTACTGTACACAGGTGCAGGTAACAAATGGCTCTGCTATTCACAGTCACAGGACACTACCCTAGGGAGTTGTTGCTGGTGAAAACACTGTAGTTGGGCTTACAAATGGACTTGGCCAGACAGCATAGTACCTAACTATGAACATGTGAAGCTATTACATGTCCTTTGTGCATGGATAATTGAGTAGCTCTTCCATTTCATTTAGCTATCATGCTGTTACAGTGTCCAGTGACTACAAGCCATATGTATCCTGTTATTGTGTATTGTACATGCCAATAGATATACCTTTTGTTTGCATGATATAACAGTTATGCTGTGTAAAATATCTGACATATATACCTATAATACTGTACATTACACATATTTTAAACATTATCCCATAATGCAAATCATACTTGCACAGTAGGACCACCTTAGGCATGTTATTCTCGTTATATGCCCATACACATGCCTACTGTTACAGTATATCAACATATACTATCCCCTGCTATGGCACGTACTTGTTGGACAAACCCTACCACTGATGGCGGGTGGTGTGGAATTGTTGTGTTTAAAGCCCTCATGTAGCATCCCTTGTGGTGTATGAGATGTTTACCTTGTGGCCCACAGCAGGACACACAATTTCTACAAGCGTTACTATGCTCAACAAGACATCACTACATAATACCTTTTCCCACTTTATGCATTGCGTACATTTTAATTAATACAAAACAGGCTCTACATACACTAACATACTGAGTGTTCTACATACCTTGTTAGCGTTCCGAGTCTTCATAATTATCTCTCTTACACGTTTCCTGTTTAAACGATTCTATGATATGAGCATACGGTTTGAATGTATGGCAAGGCATCCTTATATACGTAGATACCTGTAACATGTGGTATCCTGCTGCCAATTGGTGTTCCTGAGTAAATTATTACATGCACATCAGCTGTGCAGCTACTCCATTCGCCAATTACGCGGCAACAGTGGGGTATAATTGAATTCTCCACTTGGGTGTTGCCCTTTTGCTCTACCTTCAGGGAGACGACCTGTATGTGTTTTGTTGTGAGGAATTGCAACTGCTATTTGGAGAGACACAGATATTTTGAATTCATGTCCCCCATGGATTGTATGTGACGGCTAGAGTATGTAGTTCTACATGTGAGTGTACCTGTCATCTCAACCATCTGATAAGGGACTATTGCAAACAAAGCCTGTAACATCGCCGTCTGTTCCATTATACAACAGCTACGATTTCACATGGTGCCAGTACAAATGTGTCTCTCACAAGGTATGTTAATGCTTCTGCAGATGTAATTGAGTGAGTGGATGTTTGTGATGTTATTACAGTCTGCATTGCAATTGTTTCGGGTGTGGGGGAGATGTAGGTGGGTGTACATAGCATATACAGGTTTGTGGGGACTGCATTTCTACATATTCCATATGTGGGTGTGTGGGCTCCTTCCCTAATTGAAGACCTATCATTTAGTAGATTAAAACTATGGTTGTTGCAGGCTTAAACATTGAGCCATTGTTAATTGGTTCCTATATAGCATGCAGGTGAGGTTGATGCTTCAATACCTCCAGAAATACATTGATATGTAAGGGAATGTTACTAAATGACAACTGTCTCGTGTATTTCTGTCACAGATATTTGCACTCATTGCAGTTGTGTTGGTGACTGAACCTCTTTGGCATGGGTTGTCACCTTTTCAAATGGCCATAGCGGGACATTTGCAGGACACACGTCGGTGTTTACAAGCTGACACATACCCACGGTCAGTACACAGGATAGAACGTACTTTTATCCTAAATACATACTTATTCTTGCAGCACTTTAGCTACTTATCATGTTTCTTGTAACATTTATGTATTTTAGATACAGGAATAACTATTTAATGCAACTATTACATAATATATGGGATATAATTATGTCCTACAATCTCGGACATTTGCCCTTTTTAATATTTGTTGTCAGGACACAACTGCCCAAGGTGGGGCTGTCCCTCTTTAAAGTGGGATAGGTAACTGTATGCCTACGTCCAGCTATGACCACACCTACTGTAATGATCTACGTCCGAGTTAGCACTAACAGACACATGATGCAAACACACACACACACACATTACAGTCCCACGGAAATGCACACGGCACCCTCAACACACACTTACACAGACTACAGCAATCACTAACACAGTTGAACATAGTACCTACATGGACTGCAGCACCGGCAGCGATGACTAAATGTCCCTTAACATCGTGATAATATTACTCGCAGTTCTAGTGTTCCGGTACTGTGGTCTTTCGGTCTTTAAGCCTCATGATTAAGCATGTCGGTTTGTAAAACATTTGGCAGTTGGCAGTATCCTATTTATTTGTACCTCCATGGTTGTGTACATGTCGTTGACCTATCTATATATTTGCAGATATAGGTTAATCCGTATATATCGACATATATCTCTCTATCACCCTTTCTATCTCTATTATATATATATAGATATATATATATATATATATATATATATATATATATATATATATATATATATATATTGAGAGAGAGAGTGAGAGGGAGAATACACCTTTCGTTGTGTACATGGCAGTGTATACTGTTTCCTGAACTCCGCACATTTGTGTTTTAACCTGTCACAATACACACCTGCCGTTGGTACATTTCGGGTAGCTTAGTGTTAGGTGATTGTGTGCATGATTGTGAGTTCTACTCCTGGCAGTGGTCGTTTTACCTTTCAGAGCAGGCACTATTAGTACAGGGGTGAATAATGCTAGTTTCACCTGTTCTGGAAATCGTTGACCGTGATCAGCGCGATATTCAGCAAAGCTTAGCCCTGTTTCGCGCATATCCATATAGTCATGTTTAAACAACGCTTGCCAGCACTTGCCAACACATAAACCTGCTAACATGTGCTAAACCTGATCTGATGACCTGCATCCAACATCCATTATTCATGCCTTCGGGATTACGTAACGGCCCTTGCAGGATGTGGAACCAGGAACATGCACGACAGCCAGTGCATTTACCACTTGGGCATCTGGGATTTGTACACTTGTTATGGTGTTTTGTATGTGGACTGTACTATCGCTGTTACTCCATACTGCAATCAAATGTGTAACTCAGTTAGTTTACATATGGATGACACCTATTCATGGTATGTCCAAGTGATGTTTAATGGATGTGCTCCAGCATTGGGAATCTATGTCACAGTGAGCCACACAATATAATGTGCTACACCTTCACACAACCATAGGTGGAGCATGCTGGGGTGACAGATACCTGTCATGGGTACTCCCCATGCTTTGCCACTACATCCCTGATTACATTATATGGAGCCCCTCTTTAACACACCAGGGAATCCATGCAGAGTGTGTGGGGAGCAATGATTACACACAAGGAGCCCGCAATTGGCTCTGCTCCACTTAGGGACAGTTGGTTAATCAATGTGGTGGTGACAGCAGACACTGTTTGCCACGGCTGATGAATGGCCTCTGACAATCGGGCATGTACCTACCGATGTACCTAGGAACCTATACATACAGTATGAACATATGCTGTTAGGTGCGTGCACTGTTCAGGTGTGGACTTTCCTTGTTCCAATAGCTGTTGTGTGTGCAATGGTTGAGGGCTGCCTATGTAGGATTCACACAGTAGGCCACCTATACATTACAATTTGCAGGTGGTCGTGTGTGTGTGCCATCCAGTTTACTGTGTGTGCAGATGGAGAGGTGTGTCAGTCCATAGGGGTCTACACTGTCAGTGTATGTGCTATATGTTCCCTCTTTGCCAAGGCGTGGGCATATTGGGCACACCTCCATCTGCCTACTGGGGCTGGCACAGGGTTTTCGTGGTCTGAATCCCTCTGTGCCTGTGATGGCCTTGGCAATTGCGGTGGGGTGTGAGGGCCTTCACCATTATGTCCCTGCTGCAGCTGTTTCCGCAGGATCATATTATGTAGCATGGCACATACTATGAAGATGTGGGCACACGTGCCTGGAGAGTACTGCAAGGCTCCATCAGATATGTCCAAGCATTTGAACCGTGATTTCAGCATCCCAAACACACGCTCTATGATGATTCTGGTTTGTGCGTGTGCCTCATTATGGTGTTCTTGCATGGGTGTGTGTGCATTTCTGATGGGAGTCATCATCCATTGCTCCAGTGCATAGCCAGCATCCCCCACAAGGTGCCCATATGGGATGTCCCCCCTGACAAATACCTGATACAGCTGTGAGGCATGCCAAATGTGGGAGTCATAGTAGCTTCCAGGGCTGCCAGCACACACATCCATGATAATGCCCTGGGCATTGCACATGACCTGGCAGTTGATGGAGTGGTATCCCTTGCGGTTTATGTAGCACCTACCATGCTCATTGGGTGGTGACTTGATATGTATGTGCGTGCAGTCTATTGCACCCATTACCTCCGAGTAGTGTGCCACATGGTGGAAGAGACGCTTATTGCTGGCCAACTCCTTCTGAGTTCGGGGGAAGTATATATGCTCATTGGCATGTGGTAACATGGCATGCAGGAACTGGTGTAGTACCTTGGATGCTGATGCCTGTGAGATCCCCATTATATCTCCAGTTGGCCTTTGAAAGATACCTCTGGCTAGTATTCTCAAGCTTACACATACCTTCGTGTCCACTGGGATGGGATCCCCTCTGTTGTTTCTGGATCTCAGGCATGGCTGGCACAGCTCAACTATTTGCTGTAAGATGTCCCTGCCCACCATGTAACGCTCTACTATATCCAGATCATATAGCCCCTGGTAGGTTACCCTTGGTCTGAACACTCTTCTCCTCCTCCGGGGCCTGCGGTGGTTGTCAGCATCATCCTCCACAACATCTTCAGTCTCTAACACATGGTAATGAATCACAGCTATGGCAGCTCCCAACATGTACATTGTAAAAGTTTCCCATCTGTTTACACTGATGGTGCAGTGTTTGGGAATACACAGGTGTGTGTGAGGTGCCTTCACACTTTATACTATTGTACTTTGAACACTGATGATGTCATAGGGTGTGTATGTACAATCGGAGCTACAGGGTATCTTATGTGTTTTACCACAAGTACTGCTATTGTGGTGCCTTTGGTGTTGAATTACATTTAGCTGCCGTGCATTACCTCTTGCCCTTCCCTTAACATTTCTTAACGTTTCCCCTCCCATTTTATGGCATGCATCCAGCAGCCTGCTTTCTTTTGTACTTTCCAAAACCTGGCTTATCTTGCGAAATGTGTTCTATGGCTGATCTACTGCATGTTTGCTTTGCTCTGCGGTGACAGTTCTGTTTTCTTTGCAATCCAACACCTCCCCTATCCTGTTCTGCAGGTTGCTGCGAGCAGACTTGCTAGCTGCCGTCGATTGCCCGCTGTGAGTTAATAGGTGTTAAGTGCCCAGTTGTACTCCAGTTACCCTACTGCGGCGTTTCCTTATTTTCTTCCCCTAACCTTCCTGTTTGAACGATGGTTGCAGTGCATGCGTCCGCTTACCGGGTTTCGGGCACGTTTTCATCCACGTGCACATGCCCTTTCGGGCACCATATGTGTTCTCAGCTAAACGATGCTATACCTACATCCCCACCCCTATCTTGCGGCTTTGCTTAGCAATGGGCAGCCCGGATTTGCATTGCTGCAATGTGTTTACAGCTATGGTGGCACACCCACTGCTGATATCATGTATACCTCCAAACCACTCCTCGGTGTTGTAGCGCAACACCATATAGTACATCCTTAGTCTGGCGGGACGTTTGCGATTCACTATTACTTGCCTCATTTGCATAGCATTGACTACTAATTCATAGTTACCGTGCCAAACTCTGTCACAGACCCTTAGCAACCCTTGCAGTTTGGTTGTGGTGTACCATGCATACTATTGAGTATTATGATGAAATCATGATTTGTATTACATTGCGATTTTATGACATTTGTATATATTTTCCTTGTGTTCCCATCTGCGCACACATGCCCTGTGGTTGTACTTTGCGTTACTGTGGACATGACATTAAATGTTGTTTTTTTAGGTGTTGTGCATCTTTTCTTATGCCATTGGCTGTATATTTAGCCATTGGCATATGTTAACTTTGTAATACATGAGTCTGGTCCGCTTTCATAGCTCTGATGTTCTGTTTTGCAAAATGTAAACCGTTTTTTTTTTGGTTTACATTTCTGTAGGCTTACGCTACGCCTGCACCACTTAATGAATCGCTATGTACCTTAATTTGCATGATGCAGTACTGCGCATGAGGTGATTAGCATACCTGAGCCGAGGGCTGCGCAGATCTGGTGTACGCTGGTAGTGCACATGGAATTGGATCATACCTGAATTGCTTGGTGGCCATATTTGGCATTATACTGCCTACGCAAGCCTGGCGCAAGCTTCATCAATCCCGGGGCTTGTGTTTAAATTTAATAAAAATTTTTGAGCAAAAAAAAACAAAAAAAGAAAATGCATGTTCATGCCCGGGGAACTACCACCCCATTAGCCTGACGAGCCTGGTCTGCAAGGCAATGGAATGTATCATGTAACTCATAAACAACAACATTGGTAATCTCCAACCTTGGACCCCACACAGTTTGGGTTTGTAAAAGGCAGATCATGTCTCCTAAACCTGATAGACTTTGTTGAAGCAGTCACCAAAGCCATAGATGAGGGCAAGGTGGTTCACACAGTCTATCTAGATCTCTCCAAGGCTTTCAATGCCATCCCTCACTCTGGAATTATAGATAAACTCACTAAATTAGGTATAAATCCCTATGTCACAAGATGGGTTGCCAACTGGCATACTGACCGAACCCACACTGTGAAAGTAGCAGACTCCAAATCCGACTTCAGACCAGTGACAAGTGGAGTACCACAGGTTTCAGTCCTGGGTCCTCTCCTGTTTGGTATCTACTTCTCTGAAGTACAGGCTAACACAGAAGGTCTTTGGCTAACTAAGTTCACAGATGACTGCAAACTAGGAGCCATAATAGAAACTCCTAATGATGTGGACATCCTACAAAAGGGCCTCACTGAGACAGATGCCTGGTCTCAAAGCCATGGCCTCAAGCTCAATGCCAAAAGGTACATTGTCATCCCCTTTGGTAAAAACTTTGACCCATGAACTACCACATAGGTGGTAGTCTACTTAACACTGAAAGTGTGATAAGAAACTTTGTGACACAGTTGGACAGTAGTCTCTCCTTTGATAATCACATTGCCACAGTGGTCAGGAAATCCTTCTACATGGCACACCTCATGACAAAAGGTTTCTTATCCAGAAAAAAAAGAGGCCATTGTTCCCCTCTACTCATCACTCATTAGACCCATTATAGAGTACAATGCCCCTTTTGGTATGTACCTCACAAGACATCTACAACAACTGGAAAGGCCGCAGAACCTCACAAAGAGGATTACTGGCCTCAAACAGATGCCCTACGCAGATCATCTCAAAGAACCCCAGTTTTACTCCATCGCATATCGCCTACTCAGAGACGATCTCTGCCTAACATACAAAGCTATGTCAAACCCAAAGCTTTTGGACATGCTCCACTTAAAGGAATCCCAATCCCTCCAAGTTACAAGCTCTAGGGGCCTAAACCTTGTCACCACAATAAACAGAACATGCTGGAGGGATAGATTCCTGTCCTAGAGACTTCCCATACTCTGGAACAGACTATCTATCTATGTCAAACAGATTTCCTCATTAGCACTCTTCAAGAAAAATCTTGATGATTGGATGAGAAATAGGAAATTCACCCCGGGGATCACTTCTGTGGCTCTTCTTGACAGAGGCACAAGAAAATAATTTTCTTGGGTGGCGAAAGCCAGGGTACCTTTTTGGCTAGGCTTATAAAGGCTCTAGGGCCAATAGCCTAGTATCCACCTATGAAGCTATGAAGCTAAATAAAGCTGTCATGACACTACCTCAACAATTAAGTTAAACGGGGCCATATCATACAATGCAAGTATGATCAAGAGAAGCAGAAACACTTTTCTTGTTTAACAAAACAATAAGTCTATGCACTTACTTCTTCTTCTTCTTCTATGCACTTACTATGTAGTATAATATTGATATCCAAAGAATAGGGAGGGGGTCAAATGGAAACACAAAGAATTTTAGTATACTGATTTTTGACACTCTTTTTTTTACATTAATAAGTAAATGCAAATAAAGAAATGATACCTATATTGGATGGAAATTGCTAGATAAAAGGTTTTAATAGTAGTACTATGATAAAATGAGAATGTAAATATACAGAGGTTAGTTGTTCATCTGCCCTTCATTTTTTTCTTCTTTTGTTCTCCGGTTTTCCATCCATTTTTTTCAGCATTTCTTTTAGGTGTACTGTTAGACCAGTCCATCACTTCTACTTGATCAAGAATATTGTTGTTAAGTAAATATTTGGTTGTCAAATCCGATGTGGTAAAAATTTTTATGTCATCAGTTTAAAAGATTTTCAGTCTGGCTGGGAACAATAGATGTGTTTTAAGTTGTTTTTTTTTTCAATGTTTTTATAATGGGATATCATTCTCTTCTCTTGAATATCACATTAGAGGAGTAATCATTGTCAAATTTGATTATTGATCCTTGAAACTTGACTGGAGAATTATCCCAAGCAGTTTTTAATATAAGTTCTAAGTGGATTGGACACTCTAAATTGGCCCTAGGCATGAGTACATGCATGTGTGTGTGTCTTCTGTGGAAGGTTGGGTGCTGGGCTGGCAACTTGACACCATAAAACTCCACTGCCAACCATGAGCAGACAGGTGATCCACTGTGGTGACCCCTGTGATGACTGTGCCCTGGCCTAGCAATCAAGGAGCCTCAATCCTCACCACTAACACCAGGGTGGTGGTCTCCTAGAATAGGGAAGGATAACTAATACACACAGTAAAGTACAATTTCCCTTAAGTGCACACAGAGATCACAGTCAGTCTGTGGCTGGCTGCTTCCTTGCTCACCAGGTCCCCAAGAAGACTCCCCACTGGCACAGCTATAGGGCCCAGGTCTCAGTCTAACTGGGCAAGCTAGAACCTCCAGTACCCTCTCTGTCCAACCAGTGCTTCGTGTCCCTGCCGAGTAGCTGACACAACTCACACACACTTTGAGATAAGTATTTATATAACTTCACAGACACTCCTGGGAAAGGCTGACACAGATTCTCCAGCTGTGCCCCTTTACCTGGACTATAAGGTAGTAATTACTGCCACCACCCAGTTAATAATATCAGCTACTAAAAGGCCCTTAAAAGGGTGTCCAATTATTACTGTCCAATATTATTATCCACTGGTAATGTGACTATTCAGTCTAGGCTTATTGGAAGGGCTTAGACAGTAAACTCTATAAATATATAATGCACTCTAAAGCATAATTTATCTTCTACATAAACCAGCCACGGGTAGAAGGTTTTAAAAATATTTAATAATAAATAATTAAAACACAAGACAAAACTACTACACCACAGAGATATCTAAGAGTTCAGAGATCACACAGAAACTTAAAATAATACAGTAGGACAGGTCTGATTTCAAAGAAAAATACCTAATTAATCTTTACTAGCTTTAACTATTCCTACAAGAAATCACAGTGCTAACAACTCACATCTTGAGCATAAGCAGAGTGCTGGTAAGTGGATATCCAAGATCAAAATGCTTTCTATCTCTCTCTGAGACACAGTTTATAAAACATCACTAACAGACATTTCTCTGGATCCTCCCCAGATTACATCATGTTGACACTTTGGTTTTCCCAATATTCATATCGCACCATCTTGACACCTGCTCTGAGTTCCCAGGCTAATAGAAACTGCATTATTTAGCAAGCTAACACCTGCACAGGAGAATACAACACTAAAAGGCATTTCACATATACACTCTAGCAATTAGTCCTTAGTTAACACAATAGACAGAATGTCTTCAGCTAGCCTGACCGGAACCAACTTTAAAGATCAAAGAATATCATAAAATCATTTCAATTTTGAAAGACACATTTGAAAGGCTTGACTTAGTTTTTATTTACAGCAAGGTGGCAATCTTGTAACAATCTTGAAGTTCACATTTTACAGTGTTTTTCTTTCATTTAAAACACACACACCTGTATTTTACATTTATTTATACAAATGATAAAATTATGTGTTAAATTCTATTTGACTAGGCTGGCAACCTTCGTCTGTCTCTCCCCAATCGTCACAACCCCTAACTCGGAAAAAGCCAAAAGAAGAAGAAGAATCCTGACTGAAAAATAGCCTCACAATTATGACTTTTGGTTCATTTTTTGTAGAAGTGGCTGTTTCTGAGGTAATTAAAGGCCTGTGGGCTTGTTTGATGCAAACAATAGTAATTCTGGTAGTTTAAGTATTCAAGGAATCCCGGAAGAAAATTAGTCATGCTGTCTCCTTCGGTTTTTTCAGGAAGACCATAAATTCTAAGATTATTCCTTCTGGATCTAATCTCCAGGTCATTCAGTTTATCCAGTATGTAAGTGTTTTGCTTTAGTAGAAATTCTGTTTGATGCTCCTCCTCAGAAGGTCTACCTTCAGTGTTATTAAGAGATTGTTCCATGACTGAAATCTGAAATTTGTGCTGCATTATAATTTCTTGTAGTTGTTCCAGTTGTTGAGTGCATTTATCTTTAAATGAGTCCAGTTTGTTGTCCATTTTATCTATTTTTAGTGATAAATCCTGTATATTTGACAGTAGTGAGTGTAGTTCCTTTTTAAGAGAAGAGTCCTGTAGAGAGCTTTTTGTATGACTCATTCTGAAGAGCTGAATGAATTGTACTTGTCCAGTTGAAAGTGACAGGCATTTTTAAACTTCTGATGATGAAATTTCTTCCATAAAAATTCTGAAGGTTTAGTAGTAGATTGTCTCCAAAATATTCATCCAAATACTGTTTATAGGAAAAAATTCCTGTCAGAAATAGATTTTAGGTCAGAGAGCTAGAGAAGTAAGTTGCTATGAAGTCAACATCCTGCCCCCAAACAGGCATTATATTCAATGATCAGTTTAATGAGATCTAGGTATAGTGGAATTATTACGTCCCTGGACTTAGGATCATAGGGTCATAGGTGTTTACTAGGTTAATGACATCTAAGGCCTTTATAAGCCTAGCAGTGCAACCCAAATGTGCCCGACAAGTTATATGTTTCAGACGTTTGTATAGGGGTGATTTTGTTATGTCATGATTTACCAACTGCCATTGTCCAGAAGACACATAGACCAGGGGAGAATTTTTGGTTTCCAATCCAATGGTCCAAATTACACTTAAATTGGATTACAGAGGGACTTTAGTACACATGGATGGGGAGCCTATTCCAGAGAATTTGAATTCCCTGAGATGCATATCTGTCCCTCCATGTCCTATTTATGTCAGAAACAAAATGTATGTCTTTAGATATAGTAGTTCTGATGCTGTTTGTTTTGTGGATGTGCAAAAGCTTCATCAGAGCTTGTATGCCAGGCATAGATTGCCTCTCAGTAGTCTGTAGAAAATGAAGTATGGAGATAGGGGTTTGAGGCAATCCACGCAGTGCATTGTGTTTATATTCTGTATTCTTTTTGTTCATAGGTTCATTGGTTCATAGAAGATTACTAGGCTAATGTCCCTAGAGCCCTTATAAGCCTAACCATATTTATCTTGAGTTGCTCCAATTGTTGGTGGTTAGATGAGTGAAGTTCACAGAGTTAAAGGTCTATGGTAGTTAATAATGACTTCCTCTGTCCAGAAGGCACATGGGTGCCATCCCATGTAAATTTGAAGTCCCCCTTCCATTGATCTAGGTTGCATTTGAAGAGGGTCATGGAGAGGTAATGTTTCACATAAACTGGAAGTTGTTCCAGAGAAGTGGCAGTCTCTGGGAGCTGTATCTATATCTGCAGCATGACCTGTTCATGTTAGAGGCTAGATTAAGATCCCTGGAATGAATGGCCCTTGTGCAGTTTGATTTAAAATGTGTAGCATTTCCATCAGGGCCAATTCAGAAACAGGCACAGGTCTCCCTGTTAAATAAAATTAATAATTCAATACACAGGAGGTTCAGATTCAAAAGTTTACTAGTGTACACCAGGAGGCAAAAAACCATACAAGTACAGAATTTTGTCTGACATGAAACAGGAAGCACACAATTTTATATAGGTTTAACATTTAAGTTGTGCCCACCTTACTGATGTGATATGTCACAGGGCATCTACATCACTTTAGCTTACAAGCCTCTATTCTTTTAATCTGCTGATGCAGTATGTTTTAAAAAACTTTTCCTCTAGATACAATACGGCCTTGCTATCCAGCTGGTCAGTCATAATGTTTTTCTGTAAAGTTACTTATTCAAGGTTTCATATCAGTTCAAATACAATAGCAGATTCAGTCTTTAACATACATATTTGTTCACTGTTTCACTTTCTTTACCAGCTGTGTTTTTATCTCACAAGGACAAGTTACTTCATGCAGGAAGAGAAGATTTCATTATTTACAAGGACTAGTTATCTCATCAGGAAGGAGCGGAAGATTTACACATTTAATTTCCTGACCTAGCAGATAATCACTTATGAAAAGCATAAACATTAAGCTTGCTGAGCTGGCAGCTGCCAGGGTCAGGGGTCAAAGCACACTGCAGTTTCAGAAGCTACTTGCATTTACACATGAATTTATCCCTTCTGTTATATGATTAATAGAATAAAATGCATTATAAACTACCTTGCTTCTAAACTAGCATTTCACATATATTTAAATACATATTTTTCTAACATTTCCCCCTATTAATACTTTTTATTCTATTTTTTTTTTTTGAAGTATGCATAGTGTTATTTCATCTCCTAACCTTTTCCACTTAGGATTTTCAGCTAGGTGAGTCATTCAATCTATACTTCAGAAAAAGCGTAATCTGAAATCAATCTTTCAATTTCAATATCTTGGTAGAAAGTTTCAGTAACAGATACATCAACAAAATCTTTGATTAATCTTTTCATGCAGGGAATTCCACAGCAAACACATGCTCCTATTAGGAGTATACCCACACAAATAGCAATTAGAATGTTCATTAGGATGGAACCCTACTCCCCCAAACAGATTCTGGAAAAAGTTCGTCAGTGGGTTTGGGCCTGGTTCAGTCATGGTTGATACTTGCTGAATTACCTCTAGGTGATTATTTATCTCGTGACGATTGTCAGGTATATAAGCACAGCATTCTTCTTTGATAAGCGTGCACATACCACCTCTCGCCGCTAGGGTGAAGTCAAGAGCCATCCGATTTTGTAGCACAACAGTTCTCATTGCATTCAGTTCATCAGTCACTAGTTCTAGGGCAGAAAAAGTTGCATTACTCATTACTTCGAGAAGTTTCGACAACTTCCTCAGCTCCCATATCGATTTGACTGCTCCATAGGCTGGTAATATTCCTGCCCAGGATATAACACTGTCACTCAAGTCCATATGAGTCAATTCGCTTTTGTCTTTTACTGAATTATGGTCTTTCCAACCAGCTTCGATCTTACCAACTGGATTCACAGGTTTCTTAACTGGACCTTCGGGCTTTCGAGCTGTTTCTCTTACGTTTCGTATCTTACCCAAAGGTAATTCTGCAGTAAGGCTTATTGCCGGAACCAAGTAACCCAAAAAACAACTGCCGGACCAATTCTCAGGTAACCATTTATATGCCTTTTTCCCACAGATAAAATAACAGTTTTCTACTTTAGTATTAATACGCATCAGCCCTGCATGAAACATTTTCTGATCTATAACTGACAATTGTTTAAACAAAACTGGATTTCTTTGAATGTCACTCATAGTTGTTTTCAATGAGTTTAAATACGAGTCATAATTAGTATTGCAAAAAGTATTGCCATTACTATTCTTAATATAACATCGGTAATATATGGTTATATTACAATTGCTCCAGCCCACCTGGAGAGTGTCATTTTTGTAGAAACATATAACTCCTTTTTGTGTGATAGGTAAAAATAAAGCTATTTTATCCTGTGATCTCACAGTTCCTGTGTCGAAAAGTAAATTCTCCCAAGTCTCATTTATCCCCAAAGGGACAGCGGACATTATCAGTCCTCCATATGCTGTTGGTATAGCTGTACAAACCCAGCAATTTGAAATGTTCATAGTCTCTGCATACACACGTTTCATGGCTAGGTATGTGTTAAAATTTGGATGCCAGTCTATAGACGTCTCATCACGCCTTTTCACTTTCACTTGCATAGTTGTTTGTAGGATAAACCACAACAAGAGGAAAATTATCACAATTTCAGTTAATAAATGTACACACAACAAAATGATTATGCAACATCTCTGGGGTTGCTCTAAACGTCTATTCGCATTGTTTTTGGCCATCTCGGTCTGGTTGTATATCAGTCACAAAGTTTTTATCAAGTTGAAAGTTCTTTACCGGTTTACAATGCGTCAAATGAACCCAGGACGTCCTCTCAGCCACTCTGACTGCAGTAGGCGTTGCCAACAGAACCTGGTATGGTCCCTCCCACTTTGGACTCACCCAATTCTTCCTTTTCGTCACTTTCAGCCAGATGTATGTCCCAGGAGCCAAGACTGCTTCCACCGGTCTGGTCTGTTCCTTATCTGAAAAAGAGTTAAACTGCAAAACAGATTTATTCATTAACAATTTCTTCATATACTCTGCTAACGAACTGTCAGCCTCTTGTTCTGCAGGCATGAGAGCTTTCCACTGAGGCACATAATGTGCTCTCCCAAAAATCATTTCAAAGGGAGTCAAACCCTTTGTATTTGGAACCGTTCTCATACTCAGCAGTGCTAAAGGCAGACAGTATATCCAATTCTTTTGGGTCTCCTCTACTAGCTTCCTTAACTTGTTCTTTAGGGTACCATTGTACCTTTCCACCAGTCCTGCTGACTGTGTGTGGTAAGCACAATGGTTCTTCAAGGAGATACCAAAAAATCTCCCAAGCTGGTGAATCATTTGATTCACAAAATGTGTGCCATTGTCACTGTAAATCCTTTCCGGAATGCCAAATCTAGGGATTACTTCTTTTATCAGGGCTTTTGCCACTGTTGCTGCATCTGGATTTTTGGTTGGAAAAGCTTCTACCCATTTAGAAAACATGTCTACAATAACTAAACAAAACTTCTTCCTTTCACATTTATTAAATTCTATGAAATCCATAGAGATAGTATGGAATGGTTATGGTGGTATAGGAAAACTTCCTTGCTTGGTTTTAAATGCTCCTTGTGCATGGTGCTTGTTACAAGTATGACAAGCTGCATAAAATTTTTTTGTGTAATTTGTGTATCCATATGTTTGGAATATTCGGTTTACTAACTGTACCATCCCCCCTTTTGAGACATGGCTCTGCTCATGGTTCAACAAAGCTGCATATCTAAATAAATTAGATGGCAATATTGGTTTTCTTTCTTTGGAAATGTACAGTCCATTCTCAAGAATTGCACCTCGTTTTACCCATTTTTGTTTTTCTGCTTTTGTAGTAAGTGTCTGCATTGTTTTTAACATGTCTAAATCTAAAATCTCAGAGGGTTGTAATTCCTCATTTAAAAGTAAAGTTTCTGAGTCTGAGGCTGCTTGCTTTGCAGCTGCATCAGCTCATGCATTGCCTTTCGAAATCTTATCCTGCTATTTTGTATGAGCTACACATTTACAAATAGCTACTTTGGTAGGTAACTGAATAGATTCTAATAACTCCAAAATAAATTGCGCATGATTAATAGGTTTTCCACTGGATATTATCATTCCTCTATTTTTCCATTGTTGTGCAAATACATGTACTGTAGAAAAAGCATACTGACTGTCAGTATATATGTTTACACACTTGTTTTTTGCTAAAGTACATGCTCTCATCAAAGCTATCAATTCAGCTGCTTGTGCAGATAAGTTGTGTGGTAAGGATTGAGCTTCTAAAATTTCAGTGTCTGTAACTACTGCATACCCTACCAGATTCTTCCCTGTAAGACCCCTTCTGCATGAGCCGTCCACGTAATATGTCACCTCAGCATTATCCAAGGGCATATCTGTAAGATCTTGTCTAGGTAAAGCTAACTGTTCAATTTCCTGCAGGCAGCTGTGTGGTGTGTCCTCCGCAGGAGTTGGAAGTAATGTTGATGGATTCAATGTCGTACATCGTTCAATTGTCATATGAGGTTGGCTCAGCAGTATAGTCATACATGAAAGATGTCTAGCAGGAGAAAGGTATGCCACTTTCTCTTGCAGTAAAATTATTGCAACTGCATGAGGCACTCTCAATGTGAGAGGGTGGAATAACACCACTGAGGCCGAAGCCTGTACTGCCATTGCGGCTGCAACTACTGCTTGTACACAGTGAGGCAAAGATCGCGCCACTGGGTCTAACTGTGATGAATAGTAGGCTATGGGGCGTTGCTTGTCCCCATGTTGTTGCGTCAATACTTACATCATGTACCCTTGCTTACAATCTACTGTCTGAAAGAACCGTTTGCGATAATTTGGAAGTCCTAAAACTAATGAAGAAGCTATTAACTGCTTCAACCTGCAGAAAGCCATTTCTGCTTCAGTTGTCCATTGTAAAATATCTTGTGCTGTCATTGGTGTCTTATATATCAAATCAGTCAGTGGAGCAGATTCCAAAGCATAATTTGGTATCCAGCTCTGACAAAAATTAGTTGTACCTAAGAAAGACATCATTTCTTTCTTGGTCGTTGGCTTGGGCGCTTGCAAAATTGCTGTTTTTCTTTCCTCATCTAGTATTCTACCTTCATTGGATATTACATATCCCAAGTATCTAACTTGTTTTCTCCAAAGTTGTAACTTACTTTTGTTTACTTTGTGTCCTTGTGTTGCTAAAGATTTCAATAATGCTACAGTATCCTCCCTGCACTGTTGCTGGGTGGGGGCTAATAGCAAGATGTCATCTACATAAAGTAGAATTTGACTACCTCCCGGTGGGGTAAAGCCTGCCAGGTTGCTAGCCATTTCTTGGGCAAAAATTGTTGGGCTCTCACAATATCCCTGTGGTAGCCGAGTATAGGTATACCTTTTACCCTGAAATGCAAATGCAAACCAATATTGACTATCAGGATGTATAAGAATCGAAAAGAAAGCATTGCTGATATTTACCACAGAGAAATACTTTTGTTGCGGTTTTAGATCATTCAACAAAGTATGTGGGTCTGGCACCGTGGGTGCTCTAGGTATTACTGCATTGTTTACAGCTTGTAAATCTTGTACCATCCGCCATTCCCCATTTGCTTTTTTAACAGGAAATAGGGGTGTATTACATGATGAATCAGGAGATTCTACCAGTACTCCTTCTTTGAGTAATGCTGCTATTATAGGCTTAATTCCTATTTCTGCATCCTTTCTCAAAGGGTATTGTCTTTTCTGTGGTCTGAAAGCTGACTTTGGGGTTATTGTAACTGGTCCTGCTGTTCGAATAAGTCCTACATCTGACTTGCCTCTTGACCAGAGAGTTGTTGGAATTTCACATAAGGTCTTTTCTTCTTCTTCTAATAAGAATGCTAATCAGCTGTCCTCGCTAGATTGCAAATGTACAGCTGGATGTGTCTGTGTCAACCAATTCAGTTTTTGTTTTTGTATCCCTTGTTCTGATAATTCTAAATCAGTCTGTTTCTCCCATCTTGTTATTTTTTCTCCTAAATCAGCCCATTTAACACTTTTGTTCTTTGTCAAGTTGACATGTGGCAACCGATTTGATCTATACAATGCAAGAAATTCTTGAGGTAACGAACAGCTAACTACACTGTTCCCTTCAGTATCCCAGTACAAGGTATGCAAAACCAATCTAGTTGCACGATTTCTAAACAATTTTTGCTCATACTCTCTATCAGGTCCTGGTGTAGTACAGTAGTATAGAGTACAGTGTAACAAATGCTGTTGATCAGTGTCAAGGGAGGGGGCTTTACTGATGGCTACGTTCATCAGCTCCTCGGTTACTGCCCCTGGATCAGTCGTGACTAGGTCCTGGCTGTACCAATAAAAAGTTTCACCCTCCGATCGCACTACAAAGGTATCCATTCGTCTCTGTGCCTCCATACCTTGTACAGTTGGAACTACTGCTATGCGAAATATCTGCATAAGGTCCCTGCCCAATAGGTTTACTGGACACTTTGCAGACACAACTATTTTACTTCTCTGGGTCATACCTGAAACAGGGTCAGTTATTGCTATATCATGGGAAAGTGGTTCCCTGTATAGCTGTCCATTTGCGGCTTTTACTAGTATATAATCAGGTGATTCGGAATGTTCTGGAAACTTGGAGAGGTGTATCAAAGTCCGTGACGCTCCTGAGTCACACAGGAATTTGACTTCCCTTCCCTCTACCAGAACTGTAACTTCCGGTTTCGTATCCGCTAAGTAGAGCTCTAAGCTCAATAATGCTAAGTCCAAAATTTCACTTTCTTCATCCTCCATATCTACTTGCACTTCCTCTACTCCTTCTATCACATTTACATTTGCTTTTTGTTTCTTACCTTTTCCTGATGATTTCTGACTTTCACTTGACGTATCCTCACTATCATATAGTCAGTCCTCATCTCCTGTATCTTCTGTAATTACCTTTTTGTTTTGCCTACAATCCCTTGCTAGATGCCCTTTTTTCCTGCATTTGAAGCATTCACCTCTCTTTTTCCTCTCTTCAAAATCTTCTGATCGTTTATCAGACTGTTTGTTTCCCTGGGCATTCTTCTTGCCCTTTTTACCTGACTGTAATACAAATACTTCAGCTCCGTCTTCAGCAGTGAAGACTTGCGCCTTCTTTTTCTTTTTACTATTAAAATGTCTCTCAGCATGCCTAGCATATTCGAGTAAGGCTTGTAGCCTCCCTGTTCGATGATCTATCATACGCTTCGTAATGAAGCTACTAATAGGTGCAATGCAACCTTTCAAAAATGCATTTTTTAATTGTTGTTCATACGGGGAATCATTTGTTTGGTTCTCAGGAACCGACATACCGCTATGATTATTAAAACATTCTAATAATCTAGCATAATATCCATCTATTGTCTCATTTTCCTGTTGTATGCATTGATTAATGCAAGTCCAGTCTGCTCTAGGTTTCCATTTCACAGAGATTCGGTCTGTCAGACCTTTCACTCTGTTGTCTAACTCTGCGTCACTATGTGGGAGTGGCCTAAGTTCTGCATTACGAGGATTCCAGGTGCCACAAATCATGTGCCAATCTGGACCTATAATCTGTCTTACTACTTTTTCTACTTCTTCCCCATTCAAGTGGTAACTTAACCTCATGTAAATCTTCTAAAAATTTCGTAAAATTAACTTTCGGATGGGGGATTCCCTCAGTAGCCTTCCGGATGTCTTCTGGTGTCCATGGTCTATATACTAAGAGTGTTGGATCCTGCCCTTCCTGTCCTGCATGAGGATTTGGAACTTCTATAAGTGGGCATATTTCTTCCTCACTCTCATCCTGTAGATTTCTCTCTATTTGGTATGATTCTGTGTCCCTATGTGTTTTACGTGTTTGGGACCTAGTCTCAATAGGATCTCTAACAAATGATTGTGATCTTACTGAAACTTCAGGATAACGCGGAGGTGGACTAGCCTGTCCACTCGCTTCATATCCTGAAAAGGGTAAGGGAGGGGGCAAGGGAGGAGGAGGAGGAGCTGTAGCTATTGCCAAGTTATTATCCTCTTTGTCTAAAAATAATGTTTTTGAATTTTTAAGCTTCTGTTCTCTACGATTTGCTTCCTCAATCCACCTGTGTGCTTGAGGAATGCCTAGTTGGCGTTGCTTTTTTGCCTGACCTCCTGCATCAGATTTAAGCTGTTTAAGGAGTTTAACTAGTGAAGGTTTATCTAATTTACCATCAAATTCCTATTTATTAACCCATTTCATATAATACCTAACGTTCTCAGAACGTTGTAATTGCATATATTTTGCGTCTTCGGTTAGGGGCGGATCTCGAGAAGTTTTAGTGCACTGATTACCCATGTCAAAGAAAATGTTACGTAACCCTTTTTTATCACGTGATATCAAATTCTTAGTTCCTGTTTACAGTTTATCTAGAATAACTGTCTGCCTTATTCTGTTACCCTGATCTATGACCAAATATACAGTACTTCCTTTTGTCCCTGATCTGCAAAACAAATCTTGACAACAATATACTGTAACCTAGTCCCTGATCTAAAACAGTAAAAAGGCAAATTCTTCCTACCTGAGCCTCCGGTATTGAAAATTGTTCAAATTCCGCTCTTCGGCCACAGATCAGAAAGTGGCCAGCCTCTTTACACACGACAATTCAGTCGGAGATCTTTTCACTCAAGAAGAACCATTTCGGTAACTTCTCCTGCGCAGTATTCGACCACCAATACGCTCTGATCTGCAGCTTACCAAGGGAATTCCGGCTCGAAGGACCAAACTGTTAAATAAAATTAATAATTCAATACATAGGAGGTTCAGATTCAAAAGTTTACTAGTGTACACCAGGAGGCAAAAAACCATACAAGTACAGAATTTTGTCTGACATGAAACAGGAAGCACACAATTTTATATAGGTTTAACATTTAAGCTATGCCCACCTTACTGATGTGATATGTCATGGGGCATCTACATCACTTTAGCTTACAAGCCTCTATTCTTTTAATCTGCTGATGCAGTATGTTTTGATACAATACGGCCTTGCTATCCAGCTGGTCAGTCATAATGTCTTTCTGTAAAGTTACTTATTCAAGGTTTCATATCAGTTCGAATACAATAGCAGATTCAGTCTTTAACATACATATTTGTTCACTGTTTCACTTTCTTTACCAGCTGTGTTTTTATCTCACAAGGACAAGTTACTTCATGCAGGAAGAGAAGATTTAATTATTTACAAGGACTAGTTATTTCATCAGGAAGGAGCAGAAGATTTACACATTTAATTTCCTGACCCAGCAGATAATCACTTATGAAAAGCATAAACATTAAGCTTGCTGAGCTGGCAGCTGCCAGGGTCAGGGATCAAAGCACACTGCAGTTTCAGAAGCTACTTGCATTTACACATGAATTTATCCCTTCTGTTATATGATTAATAGAATAAAATGCATTATAAACTACCTTGCTTCTAAACTAGCATTTCACATATATTTAAATACATATTTTTCTAACACACCCCTTAGCAACCTGTATGAGACAGAATACAGTCAAAGTACCTTTAGTCTTTCTGCGTAAGACTTGTTTTGTTTACCCTGTAATTTCTTGGTGAGAAACCTCTGTATTTCCAGTTGTTGCAGTTGTCTGATGAGGTACATGCAAAAGGGAATATTGTACTCAATTACAGGTCTGATGAGGGTTGAGTATAATGGAATTATAGCATCCTTAGATCTAGATGCGATGCCTTTACTTATAAGATGAGCAACACAGAAGGATATCCTTACTACTGTGGATACATGGTTGTCAAAGTTCAGGTTGCTATTAATCTGAGCACCCAGATCACAGGGGGGTGCTGTCTATAATGTAATTAGCAGGGATGTCAGCTTTCTCAAAGGGAATAATAATGCATTTTTTTGCATTTAGCTTTAAACAATGCCATTAGCACAGGTCATTTCTCTGGGTTAACCCTATCTGCAGTGTATTAACATCATTGGGAAAATTGATGATTGCTCCCAATTTGCAGTCATCAGCAAACTTGGTCAGACATGGGCCATCCAAGTTTGCCTGGACTTCGGAGACATAAATTCAAAACAGTAAGCAGTCCAGCAGAAAATTCTGTGATATGTCACTGGTGATTGGTCTTCTGCTAAAGGTAAAGATGCCCACTTTGACAGTATGTGTCCTGTTGATGAGCCAGTTGGCTACCCATCTGGTAATGTAGGGGTTAATTCCCAATTAGCATAGTTTCTCTGTAATGCCTGAGTGGGAGATTGTGTCATATTCCTTGGCTTGGTCAAGATAGGTGGCATGCACTGTTTTTCCCATGGCCTGGGCCTTGCTGATTTTCTTGAAGAAGTAAACTATGTTTAACAAGCATGACCTACCTTTACCGAATCCAAACTGGGTTGGGTCCAGAGTATGGAGATTACCTATGTCCTTGTTAATAAGGTCCATAATGATTATTTCCATGGCCTTGCAGATGAGGCTGTTCAAGCTTACAGTCCTATAATTCCCAGGGTTGATCGATGGTCTCCCTTTGTGCAGAGAGATTACTGTTGCTGTCCTCCATTCTTCACGAACATAGTTCACAGGCTGTGTTTAAACAGGGATCCAAGTGGGTCTGCTAGGTCATGTTTTAAGCTGTTTAAAAGACAACCTGATACGTTGTCTGGTCCCACTGATGCCATGTTTTTTGGCCTTGGAGAGCACCAATATGACCTGTTCTCTCTCTCTCTCTCTTTTTTATTTTTTTTTTCAAACACCTTTATTGAATTATCACTTGTGACATAGGCAAATTTACATTCATATAAAAGTAATCACACTATAATTAATATAACAAACATTTTACTTCACATATATTGCTATATATCATATAACCTAAGCAACATTACATAAATTATTTAATTCCATTTTTTTAAACAAGAAACATCTTTATTAAATCATTGCTTACTGCATTGGCAATCATACATTTATAGAAATGAAAACAAACCACAATGACACAATCCTAGTTGCAAACATTTTACATCACAAACCATAATGGCACACTCCCAGTTGCAAACAGTATACATCACTTATAATCTACCCATTTTTTTCAGTCAAACATTGCATAGTTCATTTAAGTCCTGATGCCTTTAAAACCTCATTCTTCCCTTGTATTTATTGTTCACACAATTCCAATTTTTTCCTATGTAGTTTGTTCCTACACTTTTCTAAAGATCTCAATTCCAGTTGTTTTATCTCTGTTACTGTATTCACTACTTCTAGTCTAGTTGGTTTAGATTTTGATTTCCATTTTCTAGTAATTGCTTTTTTGGCAGCCACCATTATTAGATACAGCAAGGCCTTACCATGTCTAGGCAAGTCTGATTATGTATCATTTTATTTTATTTATTTTATTTTAACATTTGTTAACCGGGAAAGTCCAACTTGGAATTAAGCCAATTTTCAGCAGAGGCCTGCGGAGAAACACTCCAGATGCATGTCTTTGTAACTTCGGAGGAAACCGGAGGACTCAGAGGAAACCCAGACGAATGCAGGGAGGACATGCAGACTCCATACAAAAGGCACTCCAGCCAAGAAGCGAACCAGAAAACCTCTTGCTGGGAGGTGACAACTCTACCACTGCACCACTGCACCATCCATCATAGCTCAGAAGAATCATCTTCCTCATCAGACCAATCTGCCCACCCAGCATCTTTGACAGTGCATCCTGCAGGGAATCCTTAAAATCCACTAATTCACTGCACTCCCAGATTATATGTTCCCAATTACCTCTTTCTTCTCCATCATACCTCCAATATTTGCTGTCTGCCTGAGGAAAAATTCTCTGCAGTCTACTTGGGATATGCTCTCTTAAGATAATAGGCTGAGGAATGGTAGCAGGTATACTTTCAGGGATGACTGTAGGGTACAGGGGGCTGAAGTTTTCTCCAAATCTATCAGACAACAGGTTAGCTATTACCTCCAGTTCAGTATGGGTAGTGTCATCCACAACCAGTTCAGCATATAGCTGGGTGCTCCCTTTCAGATTTCAGACTTGGTTAAACAATGCTTTGTGATTATCCTTAACTAGGTAGGTTATTTTTGCTTCACACTTAGCTTTGGAGGACTTGACAAGATCTCTAATTTGTTTAAGCTAGAGATTTCTTCCTCTGCTGGGTCAGTTCATGCTTGTTCTTGGACATTAGTTTCTTTCTCTTGTTTTTTAGCTGGTTTATACTAGTGGTCCACCAAGGTAGCTTGTTTTTTTGGCAAGACCTGGTTTTAATCCAATCAGCTATAGCCGATTCTACACAACTGCTTAAGGGGTTATACAGGGCATTGGTGTACAGCTCTGCATAGAAGTCCATGTTATCTGCATACGAGGGGGCTTTGAAACTTCTTATACCATCACTTAAGAGGAGGTAGTTTTTGAGCTTGATATGGCATCTGGTCTTTATTTATTTATTGCATTTGTTTACTGGGATAAGTCCACTGGGCCTAAAAGAGCCCATTTTCAGTGGAGGTCCAGGGAGAAAAGCTCCAACGAGATACAGAAAAAATATAAACATTAATTAGTACAGAAGCAGAAACAGTGTTACAGATAGTAAATATAGTAACATATAAAGAATATATACATAAAATCAGGAATCTAGTTTGTTTGTTTACAGTAATATATACAGAAAATATACATTAAAGCAGAATTCAATGAATTCAATCAGAGTGGTATAAACAGAGATCAGCATTATTGTACCAGTATCAACAAGTGAAGATAAAAATAAATATGAAAAAAATATCATCAATCACTAGTAGCAAAAGACATAGGAGTTTAGTAATCATATAAGGAGAGTGAAGAGGTTAGGTTATAGAGCAGGAACATAGCCAGGAAGAGCTGAGATGATTTTTCAGTATTTGTTTGAAGATGGTGGTGCTGCCTGTGTTTCTTATAGAAGGCAGAAGTGAGTTCCATAGTTTGGTGACGGTGAAGGCATAGAGGAGTTGACCAGCAGGTAAGGTGGGCTTATCTACTTTTAGAAGTAGATGATTTTCAGATCTTAGATGCCTGCTGGAATGGTATTTGGCAATTAGAGTTGAGAGAGCAGGACAGTCTGTGGGTCTGTAGATTATTTTGTGCACAGTAGTTAGTTAGGTGAATGAGAGATGGTGGGGGAGTTCCAGCCACCCTAATTATTTCAGTGACTTACAATGATAGGATGAGAATTTGGCCTTGATGGCAAATTTTGCTATTCTGTTGTAACACATAGTCAGTTTGGATTTTGTAGAATTTCAGATATTAGTGAGGAGAGGGGCACCATAAAGGAGAGAGGGTAATAAAAAGGTAGTTGCAAGGGTTTGTCTAGTAGAGATGCTAAGAAAGTGTTGGTACTTGTAGAGCATACCAAGCTTTTGGTGTGTTTTTTTGATGTTATTGTTTGTGTCACTGCTGTGTGTCTGCTCAACAGTGGTACGGAAAATAACTTTCTTGGGTGGCGTAAGCCAGGGAACCTTGTTGGCTAGGCTTACGTAGGCCCTTGGACCGATAGCCTAGTACCTACCTATGAACCTACCTATGAGCCTATGTGTAGGTCAAAGTTAAGGTTTTCATCTATAATAATGCCTAGTAATTTAGTGTGTGGGATAACTTCTATAGTGGTATTGTCTTGGGCTTGTACAGTGAACAGTTTTTTTTTCAAATGGAGTGGCTTTCCTAGGAGTAAAACTTACTAGTTTATTTTTTTTTTTTTGGGTTTAGGGCAAGATTATTGTTAAGCATTCAAGATTCAGTAGATGTGAGGGCATTTTGTGTAATTTTCTGGAGTTCAGAGCTGGAATTTGCAGTGCATATTATTGTAGAGTCATCAGCATACTGGATTACTGAGCATTGTAGGAGAGTGGTGTGAAAGTTGTTAATAAAGATGCTAAATAAGAGAGGACCAAGTATGGAGCCTTGGGGTACCCCTGTAGAAGTATTGAGGAAGGGAGAGTAAGACTGTTGCCATTTGGTGGATTGCTGCCTATTGGAGAGATAGCTGTTGGACCATTGTAGGGTAGGGGGAGAAATGTGGAGGGTCGATAGTTTAGAGAGTAGGATAGTGTGGGAAATGGTATCAAAAGCTTTGGAGAGGTCAAGGAAAGATGAAACAATTATTTTACCAGAATCCCGTGCCCGATTAACTGTATCAAGGAAGGATAGGAGGGTGGTAGTGGTCCTGTGTCCTGGTCTGAAACCATGCTTAGTGGGTGAAAAAAATTATTTTCATGCAGGTGGTTGAGGAGTTGGGCATGGATGCATTTTTCCAGTATTTTAGAGAGGGGTGAGAGAATTGCTATGGGTCAAAAGTTTGTGGTGTTTGTGTTGGTGCCACTTTTGTGTAAGGGGAGAATGAATGCTTTTTTCCAGATATCTGGGACAAGGGATTCTTTAATTGATCTGTTAATGAGTATGCTGATGGGATAAGCTATGGAGTTTGCTGCTAGCTGCAGGAAGTATGGGGGTAGATTGTCAGGGTCCAGAGTACAGGGTTTTAGCTTAAGTAAACATTTTTTTTATTGTGCTGGTGAGTATGGGGGAGAGTTTTAGGTTAGGGTTAAGGGTAGACTTGTTTTCTGGGATGATTTGGTCATCAGCTGTCTTGGTGGTGGTGCTGTTAACTGTAGGAAAGGTGGCGGTTAGGTTAGCTATGGTGTCAAGGAAGTAGGAATTGAAGAGGGTAGCAAATTCAGTGGGAGTTTTTTTTGGGTAAGGGGATGGGTTGCTTTGAGAGCCTGGGTGTAATAGTTGGCTGGTGAAGGACCAGAATTTTTGGGGAATATTTTTATGTTGGCTTTGTATGTGGAAGTAGTGTTCTTTTTTATCAGTGGTTATTAGACGTTTTGCCTGGTTACGGAGTTGCTTGTAATGTAGTAGAGTTGAGGGGTCTTTGTTTTTCTGCCATGATTTCGAGATTTTATCCCTTATGGACATTACTTCTTTGGTGGATTTTGAGAGCCAGCATGCATGGTTATGTTTTATTTGCTTTTGGCGGGTGGGTGCTTGCCTATTTTGGATGTCTAGAAATGTTGAGTTAATTCAACAGCCTCATTAAGTGGTAGGGATTTGAGGGGTTTCCAGTTTACTTTAGCTAAGGTTTTATTAAATATGGATGATTGGAACTTAGTAAAATTTCTGGTAGATTTGTATTGGTGTTGGCCTCTGGTTGGAGTAGTTTTGCATATGATATATGCTGGGTGGTGGTCACTAATGGTATTAGGTAGTATGCCTGCAATGATGACATTGAAAGGGTGGGACACTAATATCCAGTCTATTGTGGAGCCCCAGTTGTAATTTTTGTGAGTTCTTCAATTAGTTGTGAGAAGCTGTAAAGATTTATGTTTTTTGAGGGGTTGTTGTGGCCTATATCTATCCAATCAATATTTACATCACCTAGAATGATGGTTTCATTATCTATATTTTGGGAAGTCCAGGCAAGTATGTTTTCTAATATTGGTATGTTGTTTCCTGGGGGAATATAAAGAGCAATTATGCAAATGTTTTTATGGTTGTTAAGTTTTAATATAGAGATTAGTACTTCGGCTGGGGAGAAGTTGGGTGTTGGTTTTGAGTAGGGGATTAATGTGTAATTGCTAGGGAAAAGTATTGCTACTCCTCCTCCTCTCTTGTTGGGTCGATTGACTCTAAGGCATGAGTAGCTTGGAAGAGAAATTCAGTGTCTTTTATGTATCATTTCAACTGATCTTACCAGGGAGGACATTACATGGGGGAGGTGTACTGTTCTCCTAAGTTAGTGAATACTATGTTGAGGACATTTCAGCCTTTTGTGGCTGTGCTGACTAGCTGTTCCACAGTACTTGCATTGACAAAGTTCAAGAACCTCTGAGACAGCACGTTTGGGGTTGTGTTTGTTTCCCAGTCGATGGTAGGATAATTGCAATCACCCATGAATAAGGTGTTGGGCTGTATGGCAAGAGACTTCAGTAAGTCCAAGTATATGGTATGCTTTTCCTGTTTCATGGTGGGGGACCTCCAGTTAGCTATGATGTGGCAGGAGGCTTTGCCTATAGTTAATTGGACATGGAGCTGCTCAAAAGAGTCATATAGTTTGACCACTGTCAAGGTGTACTCATCCTTTGGATCTTTCATGCTCAGCTTATGGTTTGAGCCTATGGAAAGCATTGTAGCCATGCACAGCTGGGTTGCTTTCCACACCTTTCAACTATGTCTCAGTGACTGTACAGATGTCAGCATTTTCCAAAGTGAGGAGTACTTCCAGAGAGAGTGCAATTTCTTGTTCAGACTCCTTGCATTAAGTAGCAGTACGTTGAGTTTGTCTAGAGAATATTTTGTTATGCTTGGAGGTTGTAGGTTTTGTCACTGCCTAAAAAAGGCACAGTACAGGTGGCTAATATCCTTGTCAGTATCCAAAATAATAAAAAAAGACAGGTGCAGACCTTCTCTGGCAAAGCAGCGTGGCCTGTTGACCATGTCTTCCCAGGCTGACAGACATTGGATCCCCTTGGATTGACACCAGAAACTAAGCCAATTGTTAAAGTCAGTCATTTTTTGTTTGTATTGTGGCATCATCTGCCTGAAGCACATAATTCCTTTTTTGTAAGGGAATTTTATGGATGTTCCAGTTGCTGCATGTGTCTGGTAAGATACATACCAAAGGGAGCATTATACCTAATTATGGGTCTGATGAGGGCTACATATAGTGGTACAATGTCATCCCTAGACCTAGAGTTCTTGCCATTATTATAACTTGAGCAACATAAAATGGTTTCCTTACTACCTTGGACACATGTTGCTTGGAGGCCAGGTTCTTGTCTATGTGGGTTCCCAGATCCCTGACTAGCAGACCTCCCAACCATACCGAATTACTCGGTATTTACCGAGTTTTGGGGTCCAAATGAAGGGGTGCCACGATTCCCAATTGGCACCCCTTCATTTCCGATTTTTTTGCTTTATTATTTATTTTTTTTAAAAATCGCGCTGTTGGGGCTGACGTCATCACGTGCGTGATGACGTCAGTGCCGTCAGGGCTACCAGCCAGTCGGAATTGAGCTCAAGAGCTCACGTCATTATTTCCGACTGTCTGCGAGCGGGAATACAGCAGCAAGCAACGGTTGCTTCAACCGGGCAACCCTAATGGATTATGGGCCTGGCAGTAATGTTTGTTTTTGTTTTATTTTTTTACGAGCTGGCTGCAAGCAGGAACCAGGAATACAGGCAGCAACAACGAGAATTATGAGGGAGTCGCAGCAGTACTATCGGTTCGGTTTGGTTTTATATTTCCAAATTCCAAGCGGTAAGCAGCAGGCAGCGCGAGTGGGTAAACGTGGGACGGATAAAGCACCCGGTTAAGGTAAGATTGAAACAAAGGTGTGTCTGTGTGTGTGTGTACAAATGCACAAATATACATAAATATTTCTGTATTGTACTGACTACTGATATTCATTTGAGAGTATAGTGTGTTCATATAATGTGTTTGTGTTCACACTATAGTCTCAAACGAATATCAGGACAATGCAGAAATATTTATGTATTTGCTTTTTCACTTGATGGCCTTGATAGTGCAGCTAAGTAGATGTTAGAGCAAATGGCAATTGGCTTTACTTGTGGAAACTAAGCAACCTTGAGAAGGTTGCTGATGTGGTTGTTAGGGAGTGTTTGAAGTCTTGTGCAGTGGAATGAAACTTTGGGCTGTGTTATTAAGCTATTTTTTGTACTCAAGAATTTGATTCTACTGTGTGGCTCTGTGTGGGTTGCTTAGTTGGACAATGCTGTGGGGCTTTTGGGGGCTAGAATAGTATCCTCTGTGGTCTCTTCGACTGCATATCAGATTTTTGTGTATTAAGAGTTGAGAGCTATGGTGAGAAGTGAGAGCACAATTTATATTCCCCCATTAGTGGCTTTGTTGTTTATCCAGGTTTTTTGTGCTAAGAGTTTGAGAGAGCTATAGTGAGATGTGAGAAGTGAGAACTGAATTCACTAAATGATAGCCATTAAGTTTCAGTCTTCCTATTTTTCAAGCTGCTGATTTAACACACTGGTATGTTGCACTGACTGTAGTATATAGGGTTCTGGTTTCAAGACTTGTCAGTAACATGTATGGTAATAGCACACAATTTTATTCTAGCAACTTTCCAAAATTATACAAGCAATGTTTAAAATGTGTCCCTGGTTTTTGACCCTTTGCCCCCCACCACCAAAAAAAACTTTATTTGAAAATAAGTGCAAGAAGCTGTGCAAGATGCCTATGGCTTACACTACTGTTATGTTTATAGTTTGGGAGTGGAAGTAGACTTTTATGATAGAAATGTTCTGAATTGGGCAGTTTTGTAATTACTGGTTCATGCATTTTTTTCATTGCCTAGTGCCTACAATACAGCCTACTGGAAAAATATTCATTCAAACAAGAAATTTAAAATGCACTAACAAGTGTGTGCTGTATTATACAAGGAATATAACTTAGTCAGGAAGGTGTATCAAAGAAAAGAACAGATGTATGTTTCTTGTTTTGTGTGCAACGGACCAATGATTTGCAAACAGCCAAAAGGTAATCTTTATCCACCACTGGCCAGATGCATTTTCTTTGTATGTTGTGGTGTGGGTTTCAGTGCTGTTTCACTGAAAGTGAGTTTCAAGGGCAGAGAAGTTTTAATGTCAAGTCTCTTTTCATTGTGAGACAGTATTGCTTTGTTTATCAAATGTCTGTCAGTGTTTGTGCATTGATGTGCTGCAAAATGTAAATATAAAATCCAAATAATCATTGATTGTAGACGTAAAGCAGTATGCACACAATAGTGCTTATGGTAAATGGGGCGAAATAGCCAGGTAATAGGACATTGGAATCTGGTGCCATATTTTGTTTGAATTGTTCTTCAGTTTGCGTTTGAAAGCTGGTACCCAAAATTCCATCGGAGTGGGTGGGGTTACATAATTATGTATGCAAATTAGATGTTAATCAGCATACAGATTTGTACCTATTTTTCATGGGCCATGTCCAGATTTTTGATGTTTCCAGGTTGAGAGGTATGCTGACTAGTGGGTCAACTGTAAGGGCTGTTCTATTGATGGCATAGTTTTTCAGGCTGGCTGACTTCCCAAAAGGTAGAAAAAATGCATTTTGTTACATTGGGTTTTAAGCCATGGCCTTGGCACTAGTCATTTTTCTGTGTTAGACATTCTTGTAAGGTGTTTGTGTCTTGGGATGATTCTATGACTGCTCCCAGTTTCCAATCATCTGCAAACTTGGTCACCCATAGACCTTTAACATTGCTCTTGACATCCAAGAAGTTGAAGCCAAAGAGGAATCGGTCCAGCACAAAGCCTTGAGGGACTCCACTGGTGACTGGCCTTTTTGTGGAGATGGCCTCACCAGTCCTAACTTCCTGGGTCTTATCTGTGAGGCAGCTGGATATCCAACACATTATATAGGGGGTTATGTTTAATTCTGTAAGTTTGTTAACAATGAACAAGTGCGGTATTGTATTAAACACTTTTGACAGGTCAAATGGCAGTATACACCATTTTACCCCCATACATTGCCTTTTTAACCTTCTTAAAGTAGTCAAACAGGTTCAGTAGGTATAACTTTCCTTTGATAAAGATACACTGTAATGGATCCAGTGTCTGAAGGTCTCCTATGTCTTTGTTAATCATTTACATGACAATTTTTCCATGGTTTTGCATACAAGACTATTTAGACTAATGGGTCTGTAGTTTCTAGGACCTGTAGATAGTCCACCCTTACAAAGAAGGATGGACATTGCAGTCCTCCATTCTTGTGGCAAAAAGCCTGTTTAGAGACTATAGTCAAATAGTAACTCCAGTGGCCCTGACAGGTCATATTTTAGACTATTTAAGAGGCATCCTTGAATATTATTGGTGCCCATTAAGGCTGTATAACTGGCCTTAGTGAGTGCAGCCAGGCCATGCTCTTTATAGCTGGAGGGACTATGTGTGAAGATATTTCTTCGGGGTGGCTAGGGATAGGGGGGTAAATTTGAAAATGAATTTGTCAGCCAGCAGATTTTCTGTATTTCCTGGCTCAGTGATTGTGGCACCATTAACAACCAGCTCAGCACATGTCTGTGTGGTGCCTTTGAGGTTTCTGACATAGCTGAAGAAGGACTTATAATTGTCTTTTGCCTGAGAGGCTATATTGACTAGAACATTTTTATTGGACTTAATTAGCCATCATAGTTGCTTGTTTAATTTGATGAGGGTTCTTATTTTTATGGGAGTTACACTTCCTGACTTTAGATATGATTTTTTTTTACTTTCTTTAAACAAGTAACATCTTTATTAAATTATCACTTATGACACAGACAATCATACATTTATATAAATGAAAACAACCCATATTGACATTTTCAGTTTCAAGCATTATACATCACTTATAATGTGTTCAGTCATTGTCAGTCAAACAGCACATAGCTCATTCAAATCCTGCCTTCTTTTAAACCTCATGCCTCCTCCAAAGCATTATTCTACATGTAGTGTTCCCACAATTCCCTTTTTTCTATGTAATTTGCTCCTACCCTTTTCTAAACATTCCATTTCCAGTTGTTTTATCTCTGCTACTATATTCACTAGATCTAATACAATTGGTTTAGACTTTGATTTCCATTTTCTACTAACTGTTTTTTTTTTTGTTTTTTTGTTTTTGCAGACACCATAATTAAACTCAACAAGTCCTTACTATGTCTAGGCAATTCTGAGTCTGTATCTTAGCTCATAAAATCATTTCCTTAGTTACACCTATTTGCTTACCAAGTATTTTTGATAGAGTGGTCTCCAGGGGATTTTTAAAGTTTGCCAACTCATTATACTCCCAGAAAATACGTTCACAATTACTTCTTTCTTCCCCATCACATCTACAACATTTTCTACCTACCTCAGAAAAAAATTCTTTGAAGTCTACTTGGGGTATAAAATACCGGATCTATATTTAATTTTCGAAAAGTAATTTAATTGAATGGGATTTTACATCGATATGCCATTCATCGAATTGTTTATAGTGAGATCGCAGTACAGTCAAGATCAGAAATGTTTCCCTTTTCTTAATGTAGTGTGATCTAAGAGTTGGTATATATAATTAGTGAGGGTGTGGGGGGCTGTGAGCAAATTCGATAAATGGCATTTTTGATGTAAGTGCCGTTCAATTAAATTACATTTATGTTTACTTGTTAAAATCAGTCATCTTTTGTTCATATTGTGGCATCACCCTTGGTGAAGGAAGTGTGTTTGCTTGCTTCATGGACTTTGTATTTGGGTCTCCATTGAGTTTGACTGTATATTTGTTATTAGGAGTTGCTTTTGTTGGATTATTTTGTGTTTGCTGAGGATAATCTTTGTCAATGGCTGGTCTAGGAGGTCTTGCTTCAGCATACATTGGTCTATGTGTGTGCATGTTGTCTCCTATATGTGGTGGGTGTTATCTGTATTCTTTTGACAAACTGATGTGTGTTTGTATGTGACAGTTTCACATCCAATGACAGTGTGTGTGTACACATCTTGCATATTCTGTCTGTTAATTTAAGGATTAAGTTATTGCCAGTAAACATGAGACAGGTACTGCATTGTCTGAACATACATAGTCACCACGCTGGCTGCAGAGCAGTTAGGAAAATGAATAACAATGCTGCTCAGTTCTCTAATTGGTGAGCTACAAGGATGTGGGGTTCCTGAGTTAACAGAGGGCTGTTAAGGGTTGGAGGCAGACTAGAGTATAAAATACTAAATTGTACTAAATTTAATGGTGTTGCCACTCATCACATACTCTAGTTGCTTTAATCTTGTTAGTGTGCAAAGTATTTGCTCTATACTTACTACTTTACAGGTACCACTTTATAAGTAGTTCTATAAGGAAAGGTTCTATAAGGAAAATTTCTTCTAGTTGTTTCTATCTGTATAGAGCACTCATCCAGTGAGCAGTTCTGTGCAAATGTTCGGAATTTATACCAGCAGTAAAATTACAAAAAACTGACTTCTGAGCCCTCTGTCCAATAAAAAGACTACACTTAAAGCCCTTTTGTGTGTTTCCCATCTTGGATAAACCAGGCAACCACCTACTACCACTGCATTCCCTTCTTCTTAATGTAAAAACCCAGTAAAACCATATTGCAAGTGCAATGCTCCCACAACCAAACTTAAACAACTAGCTAGATAGTCTTCTTAGAATGTGATTTCAATGTAATCAGTCTAACAGTAACAACAGTGTGAAATGTACTTTTTGCAAGTAAAATAGCAGTTCAGTGCATAAATTAATCAAGGAAATGGCAGTGATTAATCAATCAAAAGTACTTAGCTTTGCCGGATGGCACAGGATGTAAGTAAAACTCTTCAGGAACAAAGGCTAGGATGCTAAGCTTTGCCAAGCCCTGTGGAAATAAGCACAGAGCTGTGCAAACATGCCAAATTTATACCAGCATTATAAATACAGAAAACTGACTACCAAGCCTCCTGGCCAATTAAAAAAGACTATACTTAGAGCCCTTTTGTTGTTTCTCAGCTCAGATGGACTGCGAAAACACACATTATCACTAGATGAATAATCCCAGTTTTCCAAATGTAAACACACAATAAAAGACTCTCCCAGGTGCAATCTTACCACAAGCAAACTTAAACAAACTTAAAGAAAAGTGCAAGGAAAGGCAATAAATAACTCCAGATATCGACAGTTCTTCTTCTTTTTTCGGCTTTTCCCAGTTAGGGGTCGCCACAGTGGAACTCTCGTCTGCTAATGATTGGCAGTAGAATTTTACAGTGCCGAGATGCCAGCCCGACGCCCAACCTTCAACGAAGGCACACCCATTCACGCATGTCTTTGGAACGCCACTCGACCACGGGGAGGACATGCAGACTCTACACAGAAGGCGCTCCAGCCGAGAATTGAACGGGAGAAACTCTTGCTGTGAGCCGACAATGCTACCGCTGCGCCTACTTTAAGCAGCTTATAAAAGTGTGATAATTCTTAACTTTAGTGGGATGCCAGATGCAAGACAAACACTTCAGACACACAGGCATGGATGCCAAGTATTGCTGAGCTCTGTGGAAATGAACCAAGAGACAGTCAATGATGTTGAATTTATATAGGCACTAAAAATAAGGTAAGCTACCTAATAAGCTCTCTGGCCAATAAAATGACTGCACTCAGGGGTCCCTAGTACATTTCGAACTTGGAAAAACCAAACTATCACCTACTGCCACTAGACAGAAAACCAACAGTCCTCTTGATGTAAAAACACAGAAAATGGCTTCCTGGAGTGAAAAATATAATATGTTATAAACCAACTAGCTAGATAATGATTTCAGAGCAAGTAAATCAGCAGAACAGAAAATTAGAGTCAAAATGCACTTTTGTTTTCAAAATAAGCACAAGGAAAGTCAAATAAATAATTCAGGATTTCAGCAGCAGTGTGAAATTAGAAGGGCTTTCAAAGTTAAAATTTCAGTAAGGGCGGGCAGGTTAAAAAATCACCAGGTTTGAAAATTTGAGTGAGGATTGGGAAGGGGAGATGGATTAAATCACCAGCAAGGAATCAAACATTATTTGTAATTTGTGTAGACATTGAGTATTTTCAGAGAAGACAATGCTATATATATATATATATATATATATATATATATATATATATATATATATATATATATATATATATATATATACTCTGTGCATTTATGTATCACTCAAGAAACAAACTAAGCAATGAAATATCAAGTGAAATGTGAAACCTGGGTAATTAAACTATCTGACACACAGAACAAAAACATCAGGCCAAACAACTTTCTTAAAACAGAAAACAAAATGGAACAGATGGTACAGGAAGCAGTTCTTTCAGTTTAAGCAACTATTCATCAGACACAAAAAATAGATTAGATTGTACTAGTTGCCTTGCTTCCTTGTTTCAAATCACAAGCACGTAGTAAATCATTGCTAGTAGTTTTTGCAAACCATGAGTCTTATCAGAGAATACAGTGTCACAGATATACTCTGTCTATTTAAGTATCACTCAAGAAACAAAATAACCAATGAAAAAACAAGTGAAATATGAAGCCTAGGTAAGTTAAGTATTTATTTGCCACACAGAACAAATATACCAGACCAAACAGATTTCCCAAAATAGAACAGGTAATACAGAAAGCATTTCTGTCATTTGAAGCAACTATTCATCAGACCAAAAAAAAAAGAGAGAGAGATTGAGATTAGATTACTCTCCTTGGTTTTTAGTTTCTAATGAATAGCAAGGAGTCAGACATTCCTTGTAGTTTTGTAGGCTTTGATTCTTTATCAGAGAAAAGTTTTGCCATGCCTTCGGATATAAGTTGTGCAATGAAAAAAGGACTTCCTTTCAGTAGTGGACACACGGTGATCAGTTGACAGTTCATCATCCACATATGTTCCATGATCCATAACTACAGGATCAAATTTCAATGGTGTGTTTTCAATTTAACAGTTACAAGGGAAGCCATCGAGATGAACCAACTCCACTTGCAGAACACAGGTGTAATGCTGATAGTCCGTTAATACACCAACAAAGTACTAAGCGCTTTCACCCATACAGTGGGCATCATCAGAGTACAACATCTTTCACAAAATTCTCAGATTAAATAGAAGCACCAATTGATAATAATTCAATTAATTAGTCAATTCTAATTAAGGCTGAAGCAACTAATATATATAGTACATACTTGTAATAAATATAATAGTTAAAAATATTCTTGATTACAACTAAAGCCCATTAATAAAAATATATAAAATATATTCAATATTTTAAATATAATAATTTTTTGATTAAATAATTTTATTAATATAAAACACACAAAACAAAAAACAAAAACCAAAATGTTTAAAAACCTTAAATACTATAAAAATTAAAAAAAAATTTGTATATATAAATGTGTTAGATACTATAATAACTATATAAATTGCGATTTGTATTTAAGTATACTGGCAATAGAAATATAGTCGTTAATACCAGGGTACATATTTGCATTAAATCTAAGCTGCCACAAACATTCCTTAACCTCTAATAATGTTTTTTCATCACCACCTTTGTTGTTATTAAAAGGTATTCTATCAATTACAAAAAATAGAAACCTTTTAAAATTGTCACATCTTGTGCTATGTAAATACAATGCACTAGTGGCTTTCTTCTTTTTGATATCTCTTACGTGTTCTCCTATTCGGTCTTTCAGCATCCTAATAGTTTTCCTAACATAGTATGCCGGACATGCAGAACAGGTAGCAAGATATACTACCATTTTAGTTTTGCAGTTGCAGTGTCCCGGACATCTAATAGTTTTACCAAAGTTTGGGACTACTACATATGGACCATCATTGATAAATCTACAGAAATAACAAACACCACATTTACCCATCTTGGACTTAACATATGTATTCATACCCTGTGTTGATTCAAAATAATCTTTTAAATTCATACCTCAACTATAGGTAATTTTAGGCAATAAACCCAAAATATCAGTATATTCACCATAGTTCGTAAATACACTAGACCAACATTCTTTTACGGCATTTACTATTTTCATAGATGTATCATTGTAGGGGATGACTAAGGCATCATTACCAATAAATGATCTGTTCCCGCTAATAGTATTTGTAATGCCAAACTTAATAATAGGTTGATAAATATGTATTCTTTTGGTCCATACCTCATTACTTATATTATCAATCAATTCCTTAGGGTATCCTCTGTCAGAAAACATACTAGACAGAATTTTCATTTCATCACAGAAAACCTTGTCATCACTAATAATTCTTGATAACCTTACCATCTGTCCTTTGATTAAATTCTTCCTTTAATGGTAAGGGTGACAACTGTCAAAGTGTAAAAAGGAACTGGAATGTGTTTTCTTCCTATAAATGTTGGTATCTATCCTGTCGTTGTTTTTATACAATAATATGTCAAGGTATTCACAATAATTATCAACCATCTTACTAGTGAAACTCAAAAAGGTTGTTGTGATGTTTAAGAATGATTCAAATTCAATAAATCTTTCTCTAGTACCCTTCCAGAAAATCAAAATGTCGTCCAAAAACCTCAAGTAAAGAACAACATCATCCCAAAAACAAGAGGAAAATAACATTTGTGTCTCCCATAAGGCCAACACAAGGTTGGAATAAATGGGAGCACATCGTGCCCCCATCGCTACCCCAGTTTTTTGTCTGAAATATTCACCATTTAAAAACATGTAATTATTTTCGAGAACCAATTCCATTAATTCCTTTAAAAGTTTACACTTGTAATTACTGAATGTATCAAACTTGAGTAGGCTTGCTTCAAACATCTCTAAACCTTGCTTGTGCGGTATAACAGTAAAAAGGCTCACAATATCAATAGTGGCCATAAAAAACTCCTGGTTTATTCCAACAAGCCTAGTTCTAATTTTGTCCAAACAATGCCATGAATCTTTCACAATATGGTCTAAATTGCCTAAAACATCCTTACAATGAAAATCAATAAAGGAAGCCATAGCTTCAGTTTTTGACCCTCTAGCAGAAACTATGGGTCTAAATGGTGGGTCATGGACATTTTTGTGAATTTTTGGAATACCAAAGATGGATGGAGTAATGGGGTGTTCCACATTGAGAAAATTATATTCGTCCTTTGTAATGACTCCATCCATCAAGTATTCGTACATGATCCAATCCAATTTAATGTATGCTCTGTTCATTTCATGTTTTGACACCTTCTCATATGTATTGTTGTCATTATTTAATCAACAAAATTATTATATTTAAAATATTTAATATATTTTTTATATTTTTATTAATGGGCTTTAGTTGTAATCAAGAATATTTTTAACTATTATATTTATTACAAGTATGTACTATATATATTAGTTGTTTCAGCCTTAATTAGAATTGACTAATTAATTGAATTATTATCAATTGGTGCTTCTATTTAATCTGAGAATTTTGTGAAAGATGTTGTACTCTGATGATGCCCACTGTATGGGTGTAAGCGCTTAGTACTTTGTTGGTGTATTAACGGACTATCAGCATTAAACCTGTGCTCTGCAAGTGGAGTTGGTTCGTCTCGATTGTTTTACAAGGGAAGCCATGCTTGCCAGGGATACAATTATACAATTTTGGCATTTATTGTTTGTTCATGCTATGAAATGAGGACCTGTATTCTACAGCTTTCTTAAGAATCATACAATACAATATTGTAAAATTGTAATAAGTTAATGCAAAACAAAAAAGAAAAAAATACATATAGGTTCTTATGAAGGGAATGTTAAAATTTTAGAGTTTAAGCAATACTTTTGTTAACTACCCAAATTGTCTTTACTTCGAGTACATTAGAGTATTTCTCAGAGAACCAACTGAATGCTGATCTACTGGAACTCACATGAGTGCTATACAAATTGCTGTATTGTGTGAGAGAGAGAGAGTGGGAGAAGGAGAGATCTTTCTGGAAGTATTTTGTTGGATAAGTAGTGTTTGGACCAGGATTTGTGTGTGTCAACAGTTAGTAGTAAAATACATAGTTGTGAAATAGTAAAATAAATTTAAAGTATATGGTGATCTGATGTAGAAATTAGAGTAAAATACATAGACATATGTGAAGTACCCGCACTGGCCCAGTAATCATGAGCCTCAATCCTCACCACTGGCAACAGTGGGGGATGTACACACTGGGAGGATGACAAGTACACACACCGTAAAGTACAATTTCCATTAACAGCACACAGCGACCACTGTGACTCTGGGGCTGGTGTCTCTGTCTTTTTCCAGATCCCCAATAAGATTCCCCACTGGCACAGCTATAGGGTTGAGATCTCAGCTGAGTGGTCAAGCCAAAACTTCCAGCATCCTCTCTGTCTAACCAGTGCTTCATGTCCCTGCCCAAGTAGCTGACACACACGCACACTTTGACATTTGATTTATATACAAACGCACACACACACCTGGAAAAGGCTGGCATAGGTTTACTACCTATGCCCCTTTCTGCCCAGACTATAAAATAGTTATCACTGCAACCAACCACTCTTATTGGCTATTGTAAGGCCCTTAACAAAGGGTGTCCAATCCTACTGTGCAATGTTACTATTATTCAAATGATAGTTTTGACCAAGCACCAGGCTATTAGGAGTGGATGCACAGTGTCACCAAATGGATATGCAAGTACTCCAAGAGATTAAATATGTCTCACAAATATCAGCCACAAAGAAAGGTTTAAATATATTTAATAATAAATAATGAAAGACCAAGACAATGCTCAGTCAATCAACACAATAATTCAGAGTTCAAAATCACAGGAAATATTTTAAAACAACATTGGAGGACCATCTCAAATATATACAGAAAACATTTAAACTAATCTTTACTATATTCCTAACAATATCTAAAAGAAATTACTGTACCCTAGTTACTTACTTACAGCAAGCCAAGTGCAGACGTGATGAGTGGATATGCTTTCTATGTCCAAGACAAAATACAAAATGCACAGTCTCTCTCTGAGAGAGTTCTTAAATTAACATCCTGGGCTAGCTTGGATGACATCACTTTTTATGACCTGACTTCAGTTCCCAGGCTAAAACAGAAACTAACAGAATTTAACATCTCTGTGTTAAAAATACATATCTCTCAGTTCTTTGCATCTGCTAGGAAGTCATAAAGCAATACATCACCTTTACATTTTAAACCTAGTAATTATTTCTCTTTCAAAACAATACAAAACTTCTAGCTCTAGACATTGTGTCTGCTACTGAACTAAAACTGAGAGATAACATTTCTTGTTTATGGCCCACCTATAAAGTAACTTAACCTCAACTATTCTTAGGTTTTGCAAGCAAATCTTCTATGTTTCAGCAGGGTATGCTGTGGTTACATTCTTGAAGCTCAGTAGATAACATACAGTTCTGTATAAATCATATCAATATTCACAAATGACAAAGAATTGTTTACAAAATTACAGATAGCTGAACTGGCAGTATTTCTCTATATCACAACATATTTACTAAAAAGATAGGTGTTTAAATAATGGATATATGAAGTGGAGAGTTCCTTGACAGTGCCATAACAGGAATAGGTTTTGAATGAGTATTTGTTTGTGAGGAATGTGAGGACTGTCAGAGGTTCCCATAGAGTACACAACTGTGGCATTTGAAAGATACTTAAAAGTAGTCTTAAGGAAAAATATGACAATGGTTGCTTGTATCATAAGGTAAACTTTGTATGTAAAAATAAAGCATACTTTTCAAAATTATTAAGGCTTCAATGAGAAACTGGTGGTAAGTGTACTTTTTTAGACTTATTTACTCTTTGTTAATCAGGTTAGTCCCACTAGACCAATGTCCTATTTTCATGGTAGACCGAAAGTGATATTCATATTGACTAGGGGAAATTTGGCCCTGACCCTGAGAAATTTCCCCTACTCTTTTTGATAAGTGCAATAGAATTTTTTACATCCACTTGATCTACCACCAACTCAGGCAGATGGGGAGTCAGCTTAACATCTTGTCTGAAGAACTATTAAATGTTAAAAAAGTAGAAATAAAAGAAACTGGTAGCTGTAGTACATGGTAAAAGAATCAGAATGTGTAGCAATGTCCATCAGTGCAAACACTGTGGCTGGGATTCATGAACTCTTGCACTTTGTCTAAGTCATTTGCGTGATGAGGAGCAATGAGCATGCTGTTGTTCATTAAACAATTGTAGACATCAAGCCCAGTTGCAAAACAATGGTGAGGGGAAGAATATGTAGGTGAATTTCATGCTAATGAAGAAAATCAACATGAAGGAGCAATTCAGACACATAAAAAAACACCTATGTGTTGCTCTTCCTCTAGCCCTCAGTTCCAATATTCTTTGGGATACATGTGGGCAACAGGCTTTTATATAAGGTGCTGCTGCTGTCAGATCACGGCCAAGAAGGAAAAGACTGTTTAGACCTTGTTTGACCTTTTCATGGACTTCATGTTATAGAAATAATACTGACCTATAGGGTGTACAGTGATACTTTAGGTTAAATAGTCAGTATCTGCTGCCATCACTTGAGGCCTCAGGGAAATCATTGAGAATCCATCCTAGTGGAAACCAAGATAAGTACAGCATTATGAATACTAGCTAAGACATGTTTCAGGGACTCACGGAGGGTGTTGCAGACCTGATCCTCAAGAATATCACATCAATTTCTCAATACAGTGCTGCAACATGCAAGGGAGCATATCTGATTTCCATGTTTCCCAGAGAAGATAGTTATCACCATATAACATTTCTCTGTCATAACACATTTCCCTGATGTTCTAAGAGCCATAGAGGGCACACATATAGAAATAAAAGCTCCACATGGTAAAAAGGGAAGGAGATACATCAACTCAATCAACTGTTCGGTGGTCAGTAAAGCTCCAGGTTTCATCTATAATGTTTGTGCAGGTAACACTGGCAGTTTTAACAGTTGCCATATATGGCACACCTGTGAACTTTATCTAAGGTTTTCTAGGGGCAACATCCTACTAGGACATCTAGTGGGGATGCAGGTTATGCACTGGAACCTTGTTTCGTGACACATGTGAGCAACTTGTACAATTCCACAGATTTAAGGTTACACACCCTCAAACTTGAAATATTTTAGAGCATGTTTTTGGCTTGCTCAGGTCATGATTCCACTGTCTATATATATATATATATATATCTAGAGGTGCCCTGCAGTATGACCCTGGCACGTCTGCCAAAATACTGATAGTATGTCCCAGGTTACATAATATTATTGTTAGGAAAGTGTTGCAAAAGGGTGAACAAGGTCAAGGACCATAGTTTGCAGCACCACAGACAGGTCTAGCAGGGTTAGCAAACACAGATAAGGAGTCACATGAAGAACCAGCAGCTGGGGTAATCCTGGCAGATATAGGCATGCAATATATTCTATGTACTTGGCTAACAGGCAGAGAATAGTGCACACATTCACTACTGAAGTGAAAAGTCAAGAAACTAAGGACATGCAAACAGTAAAAATGATGCATGCAAATGTAATAGTCTTTACTTCCTCATGTACTGTCTGTAATTAAGTATTAGACAGTCGATCCAAGTCAAGAAGAGACAACTTGTATCAGCAGCATAACCAAGGTAAGTGAAAGAACCTGCATAAAAGTGATGTTTACCTTCGTATATAAGTGCTTTACTTCACTAAGATAAAACATTGCTCAACTGTACAGGATTGCCAGCAGTAACTTATGAGTGATTTATGCAACATAAAATATAAAAGAAATTAGGCAATAAAAGGCATATAAAAATGTATTTTCCCAACACATGTACACAGCCTATGCATCAAGCCAAAGCAGGCCCATGTCAAACCAACTCACTATGTTTAGTTAAATTTCACCATCATCCACAGAAATACATGCTCAGCTATATGTATGCACCCCTAATAAATGCAGAAATACAGCATAAGTAGTTAAGACACAAATCAGAATAGGCCATCCAGCATAGGAAACCAACTATGCATTTCTCAAGCACATATGCTTGGCCTGATAAGTACTGTATATCAGATGTAACAGTTGCCCAACTTAGACCTCCCCAACAGGGACCAGGGCAATCTCAGCATCATCTTCACAAGGTGGTGATCAAGCAGTAACTCATACTTAATAGTATTGCAGTATTATTACTACTACTACTAATATACTGCTAATACTACCATTAGTACTATACTACTACTACTACTACCATCACTATTACTATACTACTATACTATTACTACTAGCACCACTACTATACTACTACTATACGAATGCTGCTACTCCTACTACTTCACAGCTATTAATACCACTACTACTATACTACTATTACTACCACAACTACTATACTACTATTACTACTATTACTACTACAAATATGAGCACATTTGAACTTAAGCAGAGTAACACAAAAGTGTAATTCAGTACATAATATTGATGAAAGCAGGCATCTGCCTAAACAAGCATTAGCTAGCCACTCTGCACATCTAACACAGGCAAACTTTGTGTGTGTGTGATTGAGAGAGAGAGAGAGATATCTATATATATATATATATATATATATATATATATATATATATATATATAGAGAGAGAGAGAGAGAGAGAGAGAGAGACATAGAGAGAAATCAGGTTAACAGCAAGTATGCATTGTAAGGGCCAGCAGCACCAGGTGCGCGCATGTGTGTGTGTGTGTGTGTGTGTGTGTGTGTGTGTGTGTGTGTGTGTGTGTGTGTGTGTGTGTGTGTGTGTGCTGGCACGGGCAAGATGGGATATACTGTGTGTGTGGTTCTACAGGAACACAGCCAAAGCAGTTGTGCTAGCACTACACCCTGACATCCTGGCCAGTTGTGAGCCATGTGTGGTAGAAAATTCAGTTAACTGTCACTGCCCTCAACCATGTGACCTACCTCTGCCAAAAGTTGCAGTGCTGTTTCCATGAGCCTGGTTAGATGTTGAGATGCTATCTGAATGCAAATTTTGTCTGCTGGACAAACTCTCATCATGACTATGCCCATGACCATGATCATGTGTTCTACCATGTCTGGGTATGGAAACATCAAGTACTGATGTAGCAGTGGAAGTAACACCACTACATAAGTGGAATCCTGTATGGGTACTTTGACTAATATCTGACAATGTAGCGATTCTTCATCGCATGGATACTAACCGTCCTCAAGCATACTTTCTATAATTTACACTTCATGATCAAGGGTATAATGCATGTCCCCCAGGGATTCACAAACATGATTCTGGCAGTCTTGCATTTCAGAATGCATGGCATGCACTACTCTGACTATCTCTTCTGAGGCCCTGTTGAAACTTGCCTGTGTCTCCTTGATGGCCTTATGCATACATTGGTTAGCACCTACTGACACACTAACATCAGTGGGAGTGCAAAAAATGTCTCCTTTTTGTACCTCTGCAAACATACCTGTGTGGTACTTCACCCTCACTAAGGCTATGGGGAGACTCCACTAGCTCTGCAAGTGGAGTAACCACACAACCCTAATCAACCATGTCACCCTCAACCTGATCTATCTCAGAGGCGTCTGTGTCATGGGTATACATAGGCATATTAACTATGTCTGAGCTATGGGGAGGGGATGTGGGAGAAACAACCTCAGTGTCAGACATATCCTCTGCTGGATCTACTTCACAAAGTTGAAATTTCAAAATGCTGACAATCATATGGCCGACACCCTATGACCAACATTTGAAATATCGACAACGGAAGTAGTCCATGAAAAAGGAAAATAAAATTTCCTTTAAACTGCTAGCAGGGGGGCATAGCCCCCCTGCACCCCCCCCCCATTTGCCCCCCCCCACACCACTCATAACTTTAATATACAAACTCTGAGATCACACTACACACACTGTACTGAGATGCCAGTTTCCCATTGTTGGCATTTCAAATGTCGATCATATGGTGTCGGCCATATGATTGTCGTCATTATGAAATGTCGACAATGTGAAGGGCTCCCCCTCTGCTACCTCAGACTGTGCTGCATTATCACTACCACGATTGTCAGAAGCTAGTGATACTCTGACATTAGGCAGCAAGTGCTCCACAGTGCCAGTGAGAGTCTCACTTGTGATTATAGCAACAAAACACAAAAAGAGAAGAAATACAAGAAGAAATGATCAGACATATGCTATATAACCTGATGAAAGCAATAATAGATGCAAGAAAGGTTTCAGTGAAGTGGATTTAAAGATCAATATATGAAAGAAAAGTATGCTCATACCATTTGCAGGTGGTCGTTGAACCTTAATACCAGATATGCCTTGACAATTAAAATGGAGATGGACAGAGGTATAATAACCATTAGACAGAAGATGGGACTTGAAAGACAGCCATTTATAACAATAAAAATCATAGGTTCATAGGTAGGTACTAGGCTATTGGCCAGAGGGCCTATATAAGCCTAGCCAAAAAAGTACCCTGGCATTCGCCACCCAGGAAAATTATTTTCTGTGCCACTGTCGAGCAGAGCCACAGAAGTGATCCCCGGGGTGAATTTCCTAATACCCATCCAATCATCAAGATTTTTCTTGAAGAGTGCTAATGAGGAGCTTTGTTTGATATAGATAAGTAGTTTGTTCTAGAGTATGGGAAGTCTCTGGGACAGGAATCTATCCCTCCAGCATGTTCTGTTTATTGTGTTGACAAGGTTTAGGTCCCTAGAGCGTGTAACTCGGAGGGATTGGGATTTCTCTAAGTGGAGCATGTCCAACAGCTCTGGATTTGACATAGCTTTGTATGTTAGGCAAAAATCGCCTCTGAGCAGGCGATATGTGATAGAGTAAAGCTGGATATTTTTGAGATGGTCTGCATAGGGCATCTGTTTGAGGCCAGTAATCCTTTTTCTGAGGTATATCTGTGGCCTTTTCAGTTATTGTAGATGTATTGTGAGGTACATACCAAAAGGGGCATTGTACTCTATAATGGATCTAATGAGTGATGAGTAGAGGGGAACAATGACCTCTTTTTTCCTGGATGAGAAACCTTTTGTGATGAGGTGTGCCACATAGAAGGATTTCCTGACTACTGTGGTGATGTGATTATCAAAGGAGAGACTACTGTCCACCTTTGTCCCAAGGTCTCTTATCACACTTTTGGTGTTAAGTTTACTACCACCTATGTGGTAGTTCATGGGTTTTTACCAAACGGGATAACAATGCACTTTTTGGCATTGAGCTTGAGGCCATGGTTTTGACACCAGGCATCTGTCTCAGTGAGGCCCTTTTGTAGGATGTCCACATCATTAGGAGTTACGATTATGTTTCCTAGTTTGCAGTTATCTGCGAACTTCATTAGCCAAAGACCTTCTGTGGTAGCCTGTACTTCAGAGAAGTATATACCAAACAGGAGATGACCCATGACTGAACCTTGTGGTACTCCACTTGTCACTGGTCTGAAGTTGGATTTGGAGTCTGCTACTTTCATAGTGTGGGTTCTGTCAGTGAGCCAGTTGGCAATCCATCTTATGACATAGGGATTTATACCTAGTTTAGTGAGTTTATCTATAATTCCAGAGTGGGAGATGGTGTTGAAAGCCTTGGCGAGATCTAGATAGGCTGTGTGAATCACCTTACCCTCGTCTAC